>NW_026061029.1:0-21626 GCF_929443795.1 Astur gentilis
CCTTCCTTGTGGGAGAAGGAGCCACACTTTTGCCTTCTCAGAAAAAGGTTCTGCCGAGAACGAGCACCGTGACATGCTGAGTCTCTGGGAAAGCAGAGATCCCAAAAGCTGTTGTGCCTGTGGATAGGCTGCAGAGGGATAGTGAAAAACTGCATTAGTTTTCAGGGCTGGCACCTTCCCTGTGGGAGAAGGAGCCGTAAGTTTGCCTTTTCAGAAAAAAGCTTCTGCCGAGAGCGAGCACCGTGACATGCTGAGTCTCTGGGAAAGCAGAGATCCCCAAAGCTGTTGTGCCTGTGGATAGGCTGCAGAGGGATAGTGAAAAACTGCATTAGTTTTCAGGGCTGGCACCTTCCCTGTGGGAGAAGGAGCCGTAAGTTTGCCTTTTCAGAAAAAAGCTTCTGCCGAGAGCGAGCACCGTGACATGCTGAGTCTCTGGGAAAGCAGAGATCCCCAAAGCTGTTGTGCCTGTGGATAGGCTGCAGAGGGATAGTGAAAAACTGCATTAGTTTTCAGGGCTGGCACCTTCCCTGTGGGAGAAGGAGCCGTAAGTTTGCCTTTTCAGAAAAAAGCTTCTGCCGAGAGCGAGCACCGTGACATGCTGAGTCTCTGGGAAAGCAGAGATCCCCAAAGCTGTTGTGCCTGTGGATAGGCTGCAGAGGGATAGTGAAAACTGCATTAGTTTTCAGGGCTGGCACCTTCCCTGTGGGAGAAGGAGCCGTAAGTTTGCCTTTTCAGAAAAAAGCTTCTGCCGAGAGCGAGCACCGTGACATGCTGAGTCTCTGGGAAAGCAGAGATCCCCAAAGCTGTTGTGCCTGTGGATAGGCTGCAGAGGGATAGTGAAAAACTGCATTAGTTTTCAGGGCTGGCACCTTCCCTGTGGGAGAAGGAGCCGTAAGTTTGCCTTTTCAGAAAAAAGCTTCTGCCGAGAGCGAGCACCGTGACATGCTGAGTCTCTGGGAAAGCAGAGATCCCCAAAGCTGTTGTGCCTGTGGATAGGCTGCAGAGGATAGTGAAAAACTGCATTAGTTTTCAGGGCTGGCACCTTCCCTGTGGGAGAAGGAGCCGTAAGTTTGCCTTTTCAGAAAAAAGCTTCTGCCGAGAGCGAGCACCGTGACATGCTGAGTCTCTGGGAAAGCAGAGATCCCCAAAGCTGTTGTGCCTGTGGATAGGCTGCAGAGGGATAGTGAATACCAGCAAGATCTTTCAGGGCTGGCACCTTCCCTGTGGGAGAAGGAGCCGTAAGTTTGCCTTTTCAGAAAAAGCTTCTGCCGAGAGCGAGCACCGTGACATGCTGAGTCTCTGGGAAAGCAGAGATCCCAAAGCTGTTGTGCCTGTGGATAGGCTGCAGAGGGATAGTGAAAAACTGCATTAGTTTTCAGGCTGGCACCTTCCCTGTGGGAGAAGGAGCCGTAAGTTTGCCTTTCAGAAAAAGCTTCTGCCGAGAGCGAGCACCGTGACATGCTGAGTCTCTGGGAAAGCAGAGATCCCCAAAGCTGTTGTGCCTGTGGATAGGCTGCAGAGGGATAGTGAAAAACTGCATTAGTTTTCAGGGCTGGCACCTTCCCTGTGGAGAAGGAGCCGTAAGTTTGCCTTTTCAGAAAAAAGCTTCTGCCGAGAGCGAGCACAGTGACATGCTGAGTCTCTGGGAAAGCAGAGATCCCCAAAGCTGTTGTGCCTGTGGATAGGCTGCAGAGGGATAGTGAATACCAGCAAGATCTTTCAGGGCTAGCACCTTCCTTGTGGGAGAAGGAGCCACACTTTTGCCTTCTCAGAAAAAGGTTCTGCGAGAACGAGCACCGTGACATGCTGAGTCTCTGGGAAAGCAGAGATCCCAAAAGCTGTTGTGCCTGTGGATAGGCTGCAGAGGGATAGTGAAAAACTGCATTAGTTTTCAGGGCTGGCACCTTCCCTGTGGGAGAAGGAGCCGTAAGTTTGCCTTTTCAGAAAAAAGCTTCTGCCGAGAGCGAGCACCGTGACATGCTGAGTCTCTGGGAAAGCAGAGATCCCAAAAGCTGTTGTGCCTGTGGATAGGCTGCAGAGGGATAGTGAATACCAGCAAGATCTTTCAGGGCTAGCACCTTCCTTGTGGGAGAAGGAGCCACACTTTTGCCTTCTCAGAAAAAGGTTCTGCCGAGAACGAGCACCGTGACATGCTGAGTCTCTGGGAAAGCAGAGATCCCAAAAGCTGTTGTGCCTGTGGATAGGCTGCAGAGGGATAGTGAAAAACTGCATTAGTTTTCAGGGCTGGCACCTTCCCTGTGGGAGAAGGAGCCGTAAGTTTGCCTTTTCAGAAAAAAGCTTCTGCCGAGAGCGAGCACCGTGACATGCTGAGTCTCTGGGAAAGCAGAGATCCCAAAAGCTGTTGTGCCTGTGGATAGGCTGCAGAGGGATAGTGAAAAACTGCATTAGTTTTCAGGGCTGGCACCTTCCCTGTGGGAGAAGGAGCCGCAAGTTTGCCTTTTCAGAAAAAAGCTTCTGCCGAGAGCGAGCACCGTGACATGCTGAGTCTCTGGGAAAGCAGAGATCCCAAAAGCTGTTTTGCCTGTGGATAGGCTGCAGAGGGATAGTGAATACCAGCAAGATCTTTCAGGGCTGGCACCTTCCTTGTGGAGAAGGAGCGTAAGTTTGCCTTTTCAGAAAAAAGCTTCTGCCGAGAGCGAGCACCGTGACATGCTGAGTCTCTGGGAAAGCAGAGATCCCCAAAGCTGTTGTGCCTGTGGATAGGCTGCAGAGGGATAGTGAAAAACTGCATTAGTTTTCAGGGCTGGCACCTTCCCTGTGGGAGAAGGAGCCGTAAGTTTGCCTTTTCAGAAAAAAGCTTCTGCCGAGAGCGAGCACCGTGACATGCTGAGTCTCTGGGAAAGCAGAGATCCCCAAAGCTGTTGTGCCTGTGGATAGGCTGCAGAGGGATAGTGAAAAACTGCATTAGTTTTCAGGGCTGGCACCTTCCCTGTGGGAGAAGGAGCCGTAAGTTTGCCTTTTCAGAAAAAAGCTTCTGCCGAGAGCGAGCACCGTGACATGCTGAGTCTCTGGGAAAGCAGAGATCCCCAAAGCTGTTGTGCCTGTGGATAGGCTGCAGAGGGATAGTGAATACCAGCAAGATCTTTCAGGGCTAGCACCTTCCTTGTGGGAGAAGGAGCCACACTTTTGCCTTCTCAGAAAAAGGTTCTGCCGAGAACGAGCACCGTGACATGCTGAGTCTCTGGGAAAGCAGAGATCCCAAAAGCTGTTGTGCCTGTGGATAGGCTGCAGAGGGATAGTGAAAAACTGCATTAGTTTTCAGGGCTGGCACCTTCCCTGTGGGAGAAGGAGCCGTAAGTTTGCCTTTTCAGAAAAAAGCTTCTGCCGAGAGCGAGCACCGTGACATGCTGAGTCTCTGGGAAAGCAGAGATCCCAAAAGCTGTTGTGCCTGTGGATAGGCTGCAGAGGGATAGTGAATACCAGCAAGATCTTTCAGGGCTAGCACCTTCCTTGTGGGAGAAGGAGCCACACTTTTGCCTTCTCAGAAAAAGGTTCTGCCGAGAACGAGCACCGTGACATGCTGAGTCTCTGGGAAAGCAGAGATCCCAAAAGCTGTTGTGCCTGTGGATAGGCTGCAGAGGGATAGTGAAAAACTGCATTAGTTTTCAGGGCTGGCACCTTCCCTGTGGGAGAAGGAGCCGTAAGTTTGCCTTTTCAGAAAAAAGCTTCTGCCGAGAGCGAGCACCGTGACATGCTGAGTCTCTGGGAAAGCAGAGATCCCAAAAGCTGTTGTGCCTGTGGATAGGCTGCAGAGGGATAGTGAAAAACTGCATTAGTTTTCAGGGCTGGCACCTTCCCTGTGGGAGAAGGAGCCGTAAGTTTGCCTTTTCAGAAAAAAGCTTCTGCCGAGAGCGAGCACCGTGACATGCTGAGTCTCTGGGAAAGCAGAGATCCCCAAAGCTGTTGTGCCTGTGGATAGGCTGCAGAGGGATAGTGAAAAACTGCATTAGTTTTCAGGGCTGGCACCTTCCCTGTGGGAGAAGGAGCCGTAAGTTTGCCTTTTCAGAAAAAAGCTTCTGCCGAGAGCGAGCACCGTGACATGCTGAGTCTCTGGGAAAGCAGAGATCCCCAAAGCTGTTGTGCCTGTGGATAGGCTGCAGAGGGATAGTGAAAAACTGCATTAGTTTTCAGGGCTGGCACCTTCCCTGTGGGAGAAGGAGCCGTAAGTTTGCCTTTTCAGAAAAAAGCTTCTGCCGAGAGCGAGCACCGTGACATGCTGAGTCTCTGGGAAAGCAGAGATCCCCAAAGCTGTTGTGCCTGTGGATAGGCTGCAGAGGGATAGTGAAAAACTGCATTAGTTTTCAGGGCTGGCACCTTCCCTGTGGGAGAAGGAGCCGTAAGTTTGCCTTTTCAGAAAAAAGCTTCTGCCGAGAGCGAGCACCGTGACATGCTGAGTCTCTGGGAAAGCAGAGATCCCCAAAGCTGTTGTGCCTGTGGATAGGCTGCAGAGGGATAGTGAAAAACTGCATTAGTTTTCAGGGCTGGCACCTTCCCTGTGGGAGAAGGAGCCGTAAGTTTGCCTTTTCAGAAAAAAGCTTCTGCCGAGAGCGAGCACCGTGACATGCTGAGTCTCTGGGAAAGCAGAGATCCCCAAAGCTGTTGTGCCTGTGGATAGGCTGCAGAGGGATAGTGAAAAACTGCATTAGTTTTCAGGGCTGGCACCTTCCCTGTGGGAGAAGGAGCCGTAAGTTTGCCTTTTCAGAAAAAAGCTTCTGCCGAGAGCGAGCACCGTGACATGCTGAGTCTCTGGGAAAGCAGAGATCCCCAAAGCTGTTGTGCCTGTGGATAGGCTGCAGAGGGATAGTGAATACCAGCAAGATCTTTCAGGGCTGGCACCTTCCCTGTGGGAGAAGGAGCCGTAAGTTTGCCTTTTCAGAAAAAAGCTTCTGCCGAGAGCGAGCACCGTGACATGCTGAGTCTCTGGGAAAGCAGAGATCCCCAAAGCTGTTGTGCCTGTGGATAGGCTGCAGAGGGATAGTGAAAAACTGCATTAGTTTTCAGGGCTGGCACCTTCCCTGTGGGAGAAGGAGCCGTAAGTTTGCCTTTTCAGAAAAAAGCTTCTGCCGAGAGCGAGCACCGTGACATGCTGAGTCTCTGGGAAAGCAGAGATCCCAAAAGCTGTTGTGCCTGTGGATAGGCTGCAGAGGGATAGTGAAAAACTGCATTAGTTTTCAGGGCTGGCACCTTCCCTGTGGGAGAAGGAGCCGTAAGTTTGCCTTTTCAGAAAAAAGCTTCTGCCGAGAGCGAGCACCGTGACATGCTGAGTCTCTGGGAAAGCAGAGATCCCAAAAGCTGTTGTGCCTGTGGATAGGCTGCAGAGGGATAGTGAATACCAGCAAGATCTTTCAGGGCTAGCACCTTCCTTGTGGGAGAAGGAGCCACACTTTTGCCTTCTCAGAAAAAGGTTCTGCCGAGAACGAGCACCGTGACATGCTGAGTCTCTGGGAAAGCAGAGATCCCAAAAGCTGTTGTGCCTGTGGATAGGCTGCAGAGGGATAGTGAAAAACTGCATTAGTTTTCAGGGCTGGCACCTTCCCTGTGGGAGAAGGAGCCGTAAGTTTGCCTTTTCAGAAAAAAGCTTCTGCCGAGAGCGAGCACCGTGACATGCTGAGTCTCTGGGAAAGCAGAGATCCCAAAAGCTGTTGTGCCTGTGGATAGGCTGCAGAGGGATAGTGAAAAACTGCATTAGTTTTCAGGGCTGGCACCTTCCCTGTGGGAGAAGGAGCCGTAAGTTTGCCTTTTCAGAAAAAAGCTTCTGCCGAGAGCGAGCACCGTGACATGCTGAGTCTCTGGGAAAGCAGAGATCCCCAAAGCTGTTGTGCCTGTGGATAGGCTGCAGAGGGATAGTGAAAAACTGCATTAGTTTTCAGGGCTGGCACCTTCCCTGTGGGAGAAGGAGCCGTAAGTTTGCCTTTTCAGAAAAAAGCTTCTGCCGAGAGCGAGCACCGTGACATGCTGAGTCTCTGGGAAAGCAGAGATCCCCAAAGCTGTTGTGCCTGTGGATAGGCTGCAGAGGGATAGTGAAAAACTGCATTAGTTTTCAGGGCTGGCACCTTCCCTGTGGGAGAAGGAGCCGTAAGTTTGCCTTTTCAGAAAAAAGCTTCTGCCGAGAGCGAGCACCGTGACATGCTGAGTCTCTGGGAAAGCAGAGATCCCCAAAGCTGTTGTGCCTGTGGATAGGCTGCAGAGGGATAGTGAAAAACTGCATTAGTTTTCAGGGCTGGCACCTTCCCTGTGGGAGAAGGAGCCGTAAGTTTGCCTTTTCAGAAAAAAGCTTCTGCCGAGAGCGAGCACCGTGACATGCTGAGTCTCTGGGAAAGCAGAGATCCCCAAAGCTGTTGTGCCTGTGGATAGGCTGCAGAGGGATAGTGAAAAACTGCATTAGTTTTCAGGGCTGGCACCTTCCCTGTGGGAGAAGGAGCCGTAAGTTTGCCTTTTCAGAAAAAAGCTTCTGCCGAGAGCGAGCACCGTGACATGCTGAGTCTCTGGGAAAGCAGAGATCCCCAAAGCTGTTGTGCCTGTGGATAGGCTGCAGAGGGATAGTGAAAAACTGCATTAGTTTTCAGGGCTGGCACCTTCCCTGTGGGAGAAGGAGCCGTAAGTTTGCCTTTTCAGAAAAAAGCTTCTGCCGAGAGCGAGCACCGTGACATGCTGAGTCTCTGGGAAAGCAGAGATCCCCAAAGCTGTTGTGCCTGTGGATAGGCTGCAGAGGGATAGTGAATACCAGCAAGATCTTTCAGGGCTGGCACCTTCCCTATGGGAGAAGGAGCCGTAAGTTTGCCTTTTCAGAAAAAAGCTTCTGCCGAGAGCGAGCACCGTGACATGCTGAGTCTCTGGGAAAGCAGAGATCCCCAAAGCTGTTGTGCCTGTGGATAGGCTGCAGAGGGATAGTGAAAAACTGCATTAGTTTTCAGGGCTGGCACCTTCCCTGTGGGAGAAGGAGCCGTAAGTTTGCCTTTTCAGAAAAAAGCTTCTGCCGAGAGCGAGCACCGTGACATGCTGAGTCTCTGGGAAAGCAGAGATCCCAAAAGCTGTTGTGCCTGTGGATAGGCTGCAGAGGGATAGTGAAAAACTGCATTAGTTTTCAGGGCTGGCACCTTCCCTGTGGGAGAAGGAGCCGCAAGTTTGCCTTTTCAGAAAAAAGCTTCTGCCGAGAGCGAGCACCGTGACATGCTGAGTCTCTGGGAAAGCAGAGATCCCAAAAGCTGTTTTGCCTGTGGATAGGCTGCAGAGGGATAGTGAATACCAGCAAGATCTTTCAGGGCTGGCACCTTCCTTGTGGGATAAGGAGCCGTAAGTTTGCCTTTTCAGAAAAAAGCTTCTGCCGAGAGCGAGCACCGTGACATGCTGAGTCTCTGGGAAAGCAGAGATCCCCAAAGCTGTTGTGCCTGTGGATAGGCTGCAGAGGGATAGTGAAAAACTGCATTAGTTTTCAGGGCTGGCACCTTCCCTGTGGGAGAAGGAGCCGTAAGTTTGCCTTTTCAGAAAAAAGCTTCTGCCGAGAGCGAGCACCGTGACATGCTGAGTCTCTGGGAAAGCAGAGATCCCCAAAGCTGTTGTGCCTGTGGATAGGCTGCAGAGGGATAGTGAAAAACTGCATTAGTTTTCAGGGCTGGCACCTTCCCTGTGGGAGAAGGAGCCGTAAGTTTGCCTTTTCAGAAAAAAGCTTCTGCCGAGAGCGAGCACCGTGACATGCTGAGTCTCTGGGAAAGCAGAGATCCCAAAAGCTGTTGTGCCTGTGGATAGGCTGCAGAGGGATAGTGAATACCAGCAAGATCTTTCAGGGCTAGCACCTTCCTTGTGGGAGAAGGAGCCACACTTTTGCCTTCTCAGAAAAAGGTTCTGCCGAGAACGAGCACCGTGACATGCTGAGTCTCTGGGAAAGCAGAGATCCCAAAAGCTGTTGTGCCTGTGGATAGGCTGCAGAGGGATAGTGAAAAACTGCATTAGTTTTCAGGGCTGGCACCTTCCCTGTGGGAGAAGGAGCCGTAAGTTTGCCTTTTCAGAAAAAAGCTTCTGCCGAGAGCGAGCACCGTGACATGCTGAGTCTCTGGGAAAGCAGAGATCCCCAAAGCTGTTGTGCCTGTGGATAGGCTGCAGAGGGATAGTGAAAAACTGCATTAGTTTTCAGGGCTGGCACCTTCCCTGTGGGAGAAGGAGCCGTAAGTTTGCCTTTTCAGAAAAAAGCTTCTGCCGAGAGCGAGCACCGTGACATGCTGAGTCTCTGGGAAAGCAGAGATCCCCAAAGCTGTTGTGCCTGTGGATAGGCTGCAGAGGGATAGTGAAAAACTGCATTAGTTTTCAGGGCTGGCACCTTCCCTGTGGGAGAAGGAGCCGTAAGTTTGCCTTTTCAGAAAAAAGCTTCTGCCGAGAGCGAGCACCGTGACATGCTGAGTCTCTGGGAAAGCAGAGATCCCCAAAGCTGTTGTGCCTGTGGATAGGCTGCAGAGGGATAGTGAAAAACTGCATTAGTTTTCAGGGCTGGCACCTTCCCTGTGGGAGAAGGAGCCGTAAGTTTGCCTTTTCAGAAAAAAGCTTCTGCCGAGAGCGAGCACCGTGACATGCTGAGTCTCTGGGAAAGCAGAGATCCCAAAAGCTGTTGTGCCTGTGGATAGGCTGCAGAGGGATAGTGAAAAACTGCATTAGTTTTCAGGGCTGGCACCTTCCCTGTGGGAGAAGGAGCCGTAAGTTTGCCTTTTCAGAAAAAAGCTTCTGCCGAGAGCGAGCACCGTGACATGCTGAGTCTCTGGGAAAGCAGAGATCCCCAAAGCTGTTGTGCCTGTGGATAGGCTGCAGAGGGATAGTGAAAAACTGCATTAGTTTTCAGGGCTGGCACCTTCCCTGTGGGAGAAGGAGCCGTAAGTTTGCCTTTTCAGAAAAAAGCTTCTGCCGAGAGCGAGCACCGTGACATGCTGAGTCTCTGGGAAAGCAGAGATCCCCAAAGCTGTTGTGCCTGTGGATAGGCTGCAGAGGGATAGTGAAAAACTGCATTAGTTTTCAGGGCTGGCACCTTCCCTGTGGGAGAAGGAGCCGTAAGTTTGCCTTTTCAGAAAAAAGCTTCTGCCGAGAGCGAGCACCGTGACATGCTGAGTCTCTGGGAAAGCAGAGATCCCCAAAGCTGTTGTGCCTGTGGATAGGCTGCAGAGGGATAGTGAAAAACTGCATTAGTTTTCAGGGCTGGCACCTTCCCTGTGGGAGAAGGAGCCGTAAGTTTGCCTTTTCAGAAAAAAGCTTCTGCCGAGAGCGAGCACCGTGACATGCTGAGTCTCTGGGAAAGCAGAGATCCCCAAAGCTGTTGTGCCTGTGGATAGGCTGCAGAGGGATAGTGAATACCAGCAAGATCTTTCAGGGCTAGCACCTTCCTTGTGGGAGAAGGAGCCACACTTTTGCCTTCTCAGAAAAAGGTTCTGCCGAGAACGAGCACCGTGACATGCTGAGTCTCTGGGAAAGCAGAGATCCCAAAAGCTGTTGTGCCTGTGGATAGGCTGCAGAGGGATAGTGAAAAACTGCATTAGTTTTCAGGGCTGGCACCTTCCCTGTGGGAGAAGGAGCCGTAAGTTTGCCTTTTCAGAAAAAAGCTTCTGCCGAGAGCGAGCACCGTGACATGCTGAGTCTCTGGGAAAGCAGAGATCCCAAAAGCTGTTGTGCCTGTGGATAGGCTGCAGAGGGATAGTGAATACCAGCAAGATCTTTCAGGGCTAGCACCTTCCTTGTGGGAGAAGGAGCCACACTTTTGCCTTCTCAGAAAAAGGTTCTGCCGAGAACGAGCACCGTGACATGCTGAGTCTCTGGGAAAGCAGAGATCCCAAAAGCTGTTGTGCCTGTGGATAGGCTGCAGAGGGATAGTGAAAAACTGCATTAGTTTTCAGGGCTGGCACCTTCCCTGTGGGAGAAGGAGCCGTAAGTTTGCCTTTTCAGAAAAAAGCTTCTGCCGAGAGCGAGCACCGTGACATGCTGAGTCTCTGGGAAAGCAGAGATCCCAAAAGCTGTTGTGCCTGTGGATAGGCTGCAGAGGGATAGTGAAAAACTGCATTAGTTTTCAGGGCTGGCACCTTCCCTGTGGGAGAAGGAGCCGCAAGTTTGCCTTTTCAGAAAAAAGCTTCTGCCGAGAGCGAGCACCGTGACATGCTGAGTCTCTGGGAAAGCAGAGATCCCCAAAGCTGTTGTGCCTGTGGATAGGCTGCAGAGGGATAGTGAAAAACTGCATTAGTTTTCAGGGCTGGCACCTTCCCTGTGGGAGAAGGAGCCGTAAGTTTGCCTTTTCAGAAAAAAGCTTCTGCCGAGAGCGAGCACCGTGACATGCTGAGTCTCTGGGAAAGCAGAGATCCCCAAAGCTGTTGTGCCTGTGGATAGGCTGCAGAGGGATAGTGAAAAACTGCATTAGTTTTCAGGGCTGGCACCTTCCCTGTGGGAGAAGGAGCCGTAAGTTTGCCTTTTCAGAAAAAAGCTTCTGCCGAGAGCGAGCACCGTGACATGCTGAGTCTCTGGGAAAGCAGAGATCCCCAAAGCTGTTGTGCCTGTGGATAGGCTGCAGAGGGATAGTGAAAAACTGCATTAGTTTTCAGGGCTGGCACCTTCCCTGTGGGAGAAGGAGCCGTAAGTTTGCCTTTTCAGAAAAAAGCTTCTGCCGAGAGCGAGCACCGTGACATGCTGAGTCTCTGGGAAAGCAGAGATCCCCAAAGCTGTTGTGCCTGTGGATAGGCTGCAGAGGGATAGTGAAAAACTGCATTAGTTTTCAGGGCTGGCACCTTCCCTGTGGGAGAAGGAGCCGTAAGTTTGCCTTTTCAGAAAAAAGCTTCTGCCGAGAGCGAGCACCGTGACATGCTGAGTCTCTGGGAAAGCAGAGATCCCCAAAGCTGTTGTGCCTGTGGATAGGCTGCAGAGGGATAGTGAAAAACTGCATTAGTTTTCAGGGCTGGCACCTTCCCTGTGGGAGAAGGAGCCGTAAGTTTGCCTTTTCAGAAAAAAGCTTCTGCCGAGAGCGAGCACCGTGACATGCTGAGTCTCTGGGAAAGCAGAGATCCCCAAAGCTGTTGTGCCTGTGGATAGGCTGCAGAGGGATAGTGAATACCAGCAAGATCTTTCAGGGCTGGCACCTTCCCTGTGGGAGAAGGAGCCGTAAGTTTGCCTTTTCAGAAAAAAGCTTCTGCCGAGAGCGAGCACCGTGACATGCTGAGTCTCTGGGAAAGCAGAGATCCCCAAAGCTGTTGTGCCTGTGGATAGGCTGCAGAGGGATAGTGAAAAACTGCATTAGTTTTCAGGGCTGGCACCTTCCCTGTGGGAGAAGGAGCCGTAAGTTTGCCTTTTCAGAAAAAAGCTTCTGCCGAGAGCGAGCACCGTGACATGCTGAGTCTCTGGGAAAGCAGAGATCCCAAAAGCTGTTGTGCCTGTGGATAGGCTGCAGAGGGATAGTGAAAAACTGCATTAGTTTTCAGGGCTGGCACCTTCCCTGTGGGAGAAGGAGCCGCAAGTTTGCCTTTTCAGAAAAAAGCTTCTGCCGAGAGCGAGCACCGTGACATGCTGAGTCTCTGGGAAAGCAGAGATCCCAAAAGCTGTTTTGCCTGTGGATAGGCTGCAGAGGGATAGTGAATACCAGCAAGATCTTTCAGGGCTGGCACCTTCCTTGTGGGATAAGGAGCCGTAAGTTTGCCTTTTCAGAAAAAAGCTTCTGCCGAGAGCGAGCACCGTGACATGCTGAGTCTCTGGGAAAGCAGAGATCCCCAAAGCTGTTGTGCCTGTGGATAGGCTGCAGAGGGATAGTGAAAAACTGCATTAGTTTTCAGGGCTGGCACCTTCCCTGTGGGAGAAGGAGCCGTAAGTTTGCCTTTTCAGAAAAAAGCTTCTGCCGAGAGCGAGCACCGTGACATGCTGAGTCTCTGGGAAAGCAGAGATCCCCAAAGCTGTTGTGCCTGTGGATAGGCTGCAGAGGGATAGTGAAAAACTGCATTAGTTTTCAGGGCTGGCACCTTCCCTGTGGGAGAAGGAGCCGTAAGTTTGCCTTTTCAGAAAAAAGCTTCTGCCGAGAGCGAGCACCGTGACATGCTGAGTCTCTGGGAAAGCAGAGATCCCAAAAGCTGTTGTGCCTGTGGATAGGCTGCAGAGGGATAGTGAATACCAGCAAGATCTTTCAGGGCTAGCACCTTCCTTGTGGGAGAAGGAGCCACACTTTTGACTTCTCAGAAAAAGGTTCTGCCGAGAACGAGCACCGTGACATGCTGAGTCTCTGGGAAAGCAGAGATCCCAAAAGCTGTTGTGCCTGTGGATAGGCTGCAGAGGGATAGTGAAAAACTGCATTAGTTTTCAGGGCTGGCACCTTCCCTGTGGGAGAAGGAGCCGTAAGTTTGCCTTTTCAGAAAAAAGCTTCTGCCGAGAGCGAGCACCGTGACATGCTGAGTCTCTGGGAAAGCAGAGATCCCCAAAGCTGTTGTGCCTGTGGATAGGCTGCAGAGGGATAGTGAAAAACTGCATTAGTTTTCAGGGCTGGCACCTTCCCTGTGGGAGAAGGAGCCGTAAGTTTGCCTTTTCAGAAAAAAGCTTCTGCCGAGAGCGAGCACCGTGACATGCTGAGTCTCTGGGAAAGCAGAGATCCCCAAAGCTGTTGTGCCTGTGGATAGGCTGCAGAGGGATAGTGAAAAACTGCATTAGTTTTCAGGGCTGGCACCTTCCCTGTGGGAGAAGGAGCCGTAAGTTTGCCTTTTCAGAAAAAAGCTTCTGCCGAGAGCGAGCACCGTGACATGCTGAGTCTCTGGGAAAGCAGAGATCCCCAAAGCTGTTGTGCCTGTGGATAGGCTGCAGAGGGATAGTGAAAAACTGCATTAGTTTTCAGGGCTGGCACCTTCCCTGTGGGAGAAGGAGCCGTAAGTTTGCCTTTTCAGAAAAAAGCTTCTGCCGAGAGCGAGCACCGTGACATGCTGAGTCTCTGGGAAAGCAGAGATCCCCAAAGCTGTTGTGCCTGTGGATAGGCTGCAGAGGGATAGTGAAAAACTGCATTAGTTTTCAGGGCTGGCACCTTCCCTGTGGGAGAAGGAGCCGTAAGTTTGCCTTTTCAGAAAAAAGCTTCTGCCGAGAGCGAGCACCGTGACATGCTGAGTCTCTGGGAAAGCAGAGATCCCCAAAGCTGTTGTGCCTGTGGATAGGCTGCAGAGGGATAGTGAATACCAGCAAGATCTTTCAGGGCTGGCACCTTCCCTGTGGGAGAAGGAGCCGTAAGTTTGCCTTTTCAGAAAAAAGCTTCTGCCGAGAGCGAGCACCGTGACATGCTGAGTCTCTGGGAAAGCAGAGATCCCCAAAGCTGTTGTGCCTGTGGATAGGCTGCAGAGGGATAGTGAAAAACTGCATTAGTTTTCAGGGCTGGCACCTTCCCTGTGGGAGAAGGAGCCGTAAGTTTGCCTTTTCAGAAAAAAGCTTCTGCCGAGAGCGAGCACCGTGACATGCTGAGTCTCTGGGAAAGCAGAGATCCCAAAAGCTGTTGTGCCTGTGGATAGGCTGCAGAGGGATAGTGAAAAACTGCATTAGTTTTCAGGGCTGGCACCTTCCCTGTGGGAGAAGGAGCCGCAAGTTTGCCTTTTCAGAAAAAAGCTTCTGCCGAGATCGAGCACCGTGACATGCTGAGTCTCTGGGAAAGCAGAGATCCCAAAAGCTGTTTTGCCTGTGGATAGGCTGCAGAGGGATAGTGAATACCAGCAAGATCTTTCAGGGCTGGCACCTTCCTTGTGGGATAAGGAGCCGTAAGTTTGCCTTTTCAGAAAAAAGCTTCTGCCGAGAGCGAGCACCGTGACATGCTGAGTCTCTGGGAAAGCAGAGATCCCCAAAGCTGTTGTGCCTGTGGATAGGCTGCAGAGGGATAGTGAAAAACTGCATTAGTTTTCAGGGCTGGCACCTTCCCTGTGGGAGAAGGAGCCGTAAGTTTGCCTTTTCAGAAAAAAGCTTCTGCCGAGAGCGAGCACCGTGACATGCTGAGTCTCTGGGAAAGCAGAGATCCCCAAAGCTGTTGTGCCTGTGGATAGGCTGCAGAGGGATAGTGAAAAACTGCATTAGTTTTCAGGGCTGGCACCTTCCCTGTGGGAGAAGGAGCCGTAAGTTTGCCTTTTCAGAAAAAAGCTTCTGCCGAGAGCGAGCACCGTGACATGCTGAGTCTCTGGGAAAGCAGAGATCCCCAAAGCTGTTGTGCCTGTGGATAGGCTGCAGAGGGATAGTGAAAAACTGCATTAGTTTTCAGGGCTGGCACCTTCCCTGTGGGAGAAGGAGCCGTAAGTTTGCCTTTTCAGAAAAAAGCTTCTGCCGAGAGCGAGCACCGTGACATGCTGAGTCTCTGGGAAAGCAGAGATCCCAAAAGCTGTTGTGCCTGTGGATAGGCTGCAGAGGGATAGTGAATACCAGCAAGATCTTTCAGGGCTAGCACCTTCCTTGTGGGAGAAGGAGCCACACTTTTGCCTTCTCAGAAAAAGGTTCTGCCGAGAACGAGCACCGTGACATGCTGAGTCTCTGGGAAAGCAGAGATCCCAAAAGCTGTTGTGCCTGTGGATAGGCTGCAGAGGGATAGTGAAAAACTGCATTAGTTTTCAGGGCTGGCACCTTCCCTGTGGGAGAAGGAGCCGTAAGTTTGCCTTTTCAGAAAAAAGCTTCTGCCGAGAGCGAGCACCGTGACATGCTGAGTCTCTGGGAAAGCAGAGATCCCAAAAGCTGTTGTGCCTGTGGATAGGCTGCAGAGGGATAGTGAATACCAGCAAGATCTTTCAGGGCTAGCACCTTCCTTGTGGGAGAAGGAGCCACACTTTTGCCTTCTCAGAAAAAGGTTCTGCCGAGAACGAGCACCGTGACATGCTGAGTCTCTGGGAAAGCAGAGATCCCAAAAGCTGTTGTGCCTGTGGATAGGCTGCAGAGGGATAGTGAAAAACTGCATTAGTTTTCAGGGCTGGCACCTTCCCTGTGGGAGAAGGAGCCGTAAGTTTGCCTTTTCAGAAAAAAGCTTCTGCCGAGAGCGAGCACCGTGACATGCTGAGTCTCTGGGAAAGCAGAGATCCCAAAAGCTGTTGTGCCTGTGGATAGGCTGCAGAGGGATAGTGAATACCAGCAAGATCTTTCAGGGCTAGCACCTTCCTTGTGGGAGAAGGAGCCACACTTTTGCCTTCTCAGAAAAAGGTTCTGCCGAGAACGAGCACCGTGACATGCTGAGTCTCTGGGAAAGCAGAGATCCCAAAAGCTGTTGTGCCTGTGGATAGGCTGCAGAGGGATAGTGAAAAACTGCATTAGTTTTCAGGGCTGGCACCTTCCCTGTGGGAGAAGGAGCCGTAAGTTTGCCTTTTCAGAAAAAAGCTTCTGCCGAGAGCGAGCACCGTGACATGCTGAGTCTCTGGGAAAGCAGAGATCCCCAAAGCTGTTGTGCCTGTGGATAGGCTGCAGAGGGATAGTGAAAAACTGCATTAGTTTTCAGGGCTGGCACCTTCCCTGTGGGAGAAGGAGCCGTAAGTTTGCCTTTTCAGAAAAAAGCTTCTGCCGAGAGCGAGCACCGTGACATGCTGAGTCTCTGGGAAAGCAGAGATCCCCAAAGCTGTTGTGCCTGTGGATAGGCTGCAGAGGGATAGTGAAAAACTGCATTAGTTTTCAGGGCTGGCACCTTCCCTGTGGGAGAAGGAGCCGTAAGTTTGCCTTTTCAGAAAAAAGCTTCTGCCGAGAGCGAGCACCGTGACATGCTGAGTCTCTGGGAAAGCAGAGATCCCCAAAGCTGTTGTGCCTGTGGATAGGCTGCAGAGGGATAGTGAAAAACTGCATTAGTTTTCAGGGCTGGCACCTTCCCTGTGGGAGAAGGAGCCGTAAGTTTGCCTTTTCAGAAAAAAGCTTCTGCCGAGAGCGAGCACCGTGACATGCTGAGTCTCTGGGAAAGCAGAGATCCCCAAAGCTGTTGTGCCTGTGGATAGGCTGCAGAGGGATAGTGAATACCAGCAAGATCTTTCAGGGCTGGCACCTTCCCTGTGGGAGAAGGAGCCGTAAGTTTGCCTTTTCAGAAAAAAGCTTCTGCCGAGAGCGAGCACCGTGACATGCTGAGTCTCTGGGAAAGCAGAGATCCCCAAAGCTGTTGTGCCTGTGGATAGGCTGCAGAGGGATAGTGAAAAACTGAATTAGTTTTCAGGGCTGGCACCTTCCCTGTGGGAGAAGGAGCCGTAAGTTTGCCTTTTCAGAAAAAAGCTTCTGCCGAGAGCGAGCACCGTGACATGCTGAGTCTCTGGGAAAGCAGAGATCCCCAAAGCTGTTGTGCCTGTGGATAGGCTGCAGAGGGATAGTGAAAAACTGCATTAGTTTTCAGGGCTGGCACCTTCCCTGTGGGAGAAGGAGCCGTAAGTTTGCCTTTTCAGAAAAAAGCTTCTGCCGAGAGCGAGCACCGTGACATGCTGAGTCTCTGGGAAAGCAGAGATCCCCAAAGCTGTTGTGCCTGTGGATAGGCTGCAGAGGGATAGTGAAAAACTGCATTAGTTTTCAGGGCTGGCACCTTCCCTGTGGGAGAAGGAGCCGTAAGTTTGCCTTTTCAGAAAAAAGCTTCTGCCGAGAGCGAGCACCGTGACATGCTGAGTCTCTGGGAAAGCAGAGATCCCCAAAGCTGTTGTGCCTGTGGATAGGCTGCAGAGGGATAGTGAAAAACTGCATTAGTTTTCAGGGCTGGCACCTTCCCTGTGGGAGAAGGAGCCGTAAGTTTGCCTTTTCAGAAAAAAGCTTCTGCCGAGAGCGAGCACCGTGACATGCTGAGTCTCTGGGAAAGCAGAGATCCCCAAAGCTGTTGTGCCTGTGGATAGGCTGCAGAGGGATAGTGAATACCAGCAAGATCTTTCAGGGCTGGCACCTTCCCTGTGGGAGAAGGAGCCGTAAGTTTGCCTTTTCAGAAAAAAGCTTCTGCCGAGAGCGAGCACCGTGACATGCTGAGTCTCTGGGAAAGCAGAGATCCCCAAAGCTGTTGTGCCTGTGGATAGGCTGCAGAGGGATAGTGAAAAACTGCATTAGTTTTCAGGGCTGGCACCTTCCCTGTGGGAGAAGGAGCCGTAAGTTTGCCTTTTCAGAAAAAAGCTTCTGCCGAGAGCGAGCACCGTGACATGCTGAGTCTCTGGGAAAGCAGAGATCCCCAAAGCTGTTGTGCCTGTGGATAGGCTGCAGAGGGATAGTGAAAAACTGCATTAGTTTTCAGGGCTGGCACCTTCCCTGTGGGAGAAGGAGCCGTAAGTTTGCCTTTTCAGAAAAAAGCTTCTGCCGAGAGCGAGCACCGTGACATGCTGAGTCTCTGGGAAAGCAGAGATCCCAAAAGCTGTTGTGCCTGTGGATAGGCTGCAGAGGGATAGTGAAAAACTGCATTAGTTTTCAGGGCTGGCACCTTCCCTGTGGGAGAAGGAGCCGTAAGTTTGCCTTTTCAGAAAAAAGCTTCTGCCGAGAGCGAGCACCGTGACATGCTGAGTCTCTGGGAAAGCAGAGATCCCCAAAGCTGTTGTGCCTGTGGATAGGCTGCAGAGGGATAGTGAAAAACTGCATTAGTTTTCAGGGCTGGCACCTTCCCTGTGGGAGAAGGAGCCGTAAGTTTGCCTTTTCAGAAAAAAGCTTCTGCCGAGAGCGAGCACCGTGACATGCTGAGTCTCTGGGAAAGCAGAGATCCCCAAAGCTGTTGTGCCTGTGGATAGGCTGCAGAGGGATAGTGAAAAACTGCATTAGTTTTCAGGGCTGGCACCTTCCCTGTGGGAGAAGGAGCCGTAAGTTTGCCTTTTCAGAAAAAAGCTTCTGCCGAGAGCGAGCACCGTGACATGCTGAGTCTCTGGGAAAGCAGAGATCCCCAAAGCTGTTGTGCCTGTGGATAGGCTGCAGAGGGATAGTGAAAAACTGCATTAGTTTTCAGGGCTGGCACCTTCCCTGTGGGAGAAGGAGCCGTAAGTTTGCCTTTTCAGAAAAAAGCTTCTGCCGAGAGCGAGCACCGTGACATGCTGAGTCTCTGGGAAAGCAGAGATCCCCAAAGCTGTTGTGCCTGTGGATAGGCTGCAGAGGGATAGTGAAAAACTGCATTAGTTTTCAGGGCTGGCACCTTCCCTGTGGGAGAAGGAGCCGTAAGTTTGCCTTTTCAGAAAAAAGCTTCTGCCGAGAGCGAGCACCGTGACATGCTGAGTCTCTGGGAAAGCAGAGATCCCCAAAGCTGTTGTGCCTGTGGATAGGCTGCAGAGGGATAGTGAAAAACTGCATTAGTTTTCAGGGCTGGCACCTTCCCTGTGGGAGAAGGAGCCGCAAGTTTGCCTTTTCAGAAAAAAGCTTCTGCCGAGAGCGAGCACCGTGACATGCTGAGTCTCTGGGAAAGCAGAGATCCCCAAAGCTGTTGTGCCTGTGGATAGGCTGCAGAGGGATAGTGAAAAACTGCATTAGTTTTCAGGGCTGGCACCTTCCCTGTGGGAGAAGGAGCCGTAAGTTTGCCTTTTCAGAAAAAAGCTTCTGCCGAGAGCGAGCACCGTGACATGCTGAGTCTCTGGGAAAGCAGAGATCCCCAAAGCTGTTGTGCCTGTGGATAGGCTGCAGAGGGATAGTGAAAAACTGCATTAGTTTTCAGGGCTGGCACCTTCCCTGTGGGAGAAGGAGCCGTAAGTTTGCCTTTTCAGAAAAAAGCTTCAGCCGAGAGCGAGCACCGTGACATGCTGAGTCTCTGGGAAAGCAGAGATCCCAAAAGCTGTTGTGCCTGTGGATAGGCTGCAGAGGGATAGTGAATACCAGCAAGATCTTTCAGGGCTAGCACCTTCCTTGTGGGAGAAGGAGCCACACTTTTGCCTTCTCAGAAAAAGGTTCTGCCGAGAACGAGCACCGTGACATGCTGAGTCTCTGGGAAAGCAGAGATCCCCAAAGCTGTTGTGCCTGTGGATAGGCTGCAGAGGGATAGTGAAAAACTGCATTAGTTTTCAGGGCTGGCACCTTCCCTGTGGGAGAAGGAGCCGTAAGTTTGCCTTTTCAGAAAAAAGCTTCTGCCGAGAGCGAGCACCGTGACATGCTGAGTCTCTGGGAAAGCAGAGATCCCAAAAGCTGTTGTGCCTGTGGATAGGCTGCAGAGGGATAGTGAATACCAGCAAGATCTTTCAGGGCTAGCACCTTCCTTGTGGGAGAAGGAGCCACACTTTTGCCTTCTCAGAAAAAGGTTCTGCCGAGAACGAGCACCGTGACATGCTGAGTCTCTGGGAAAGCAGAGATCCCCAAAGCTGTTGTGCCTGTGGATAGGCTGCAGAGGGATAGTGAAAAACTGCATTAGTTTTCAGGGCTGGCACCTTCCCTGTGGGAGAAGGAGCCGTAAGTTTGCCTTTTCAGAAAAAAGCTTCTGCCGAGAGCGAGCACCGTGACATGCTGAGTCTCTGGGAAAGCAGAGATCCCAAAAGCTGTTGTGCCTGTGGATAGGCTGCAGAGGGATAGTGAATACCAGCAAGATCTTTCAGGGCTAGCACCTTCCTTGTGGGAGAAGGAGCCACACTTTTGCCTTCTCAGAAAAAGGTTCTGCCGAGAACGAGCACCGTGACATGCTGAGTCTCTGGGAAAGCAGAGATCCCAAAAGCTGTTTTGCCTGTGGATAGGCTGCAGAGGGATAGTGAAAAACTGCATTAGTTTTCAGGGCTGGCACCTTCCCTGTGGGAGAAGGAGCCGTAAGTTTGCCTTTTCAGAAAAAAGCTTCTGCCGAGAGCGAGCACCGTGACATGCTGAGTCTCTGGGAAAGCAGAGATCCCCAAAGCTGTTGTGCCTGTGGATAGGCTGCAGAGGGATAGTGAAAAACTGCATTAGTTTTCAGGGCTGGCACCTTCCCTGTGGGAGAAGGAGCCGTAAGTTTGCCTTTTCAGAAAAAAGCTTCTGCCGAGAGCGAGCACCGTGACATGCTGAGTCTCTGGGAAAGCAGAGATCCCCAAAGCTGTTGTGCCTGTGGATAGGCTGCAGAGGGATAGTGAAAAACTGCATTAGTTTTCAGGGCTGGCACCTTCCCTGTGGGAGAAGGAGCCGTAAGTTTGCCTTTTCAGAAAAAAGCTTCTGCCGAGAGCGAGCACCGTGACATGCTGAGTCTCTGGGAAAGCAGAGATCCCCAAAGCTGTTGTGCCTGTGGATAGGCTGCAGAGGGATAGTGAAAAACTGCATTAGTTTTCAGGGCTGGCACCTTCCCTGTGGGAGAAGGAGCCGTAAGTTTGCCTTTTCAGAAAAAAGCTTCTGCCGAGAGCGAGCACCGTGACATGCTGAGTCTCTGGGAAAGCAGAGATCCCCAAAGCTGTTGTGCCTGTGGATAGGCTGCAGAGGGATAGTGAATACCAGCAAGATCTTTCAGGGCTGGCACCTTCCCTGTGGGAGAAGGAGCCGAAAGTTTGCCTTTTCAGAAAAAAGCTTCTGCCGAGAGCGAGCACCGTGACATGCTGAGTCTCTGGGAAAGCAGAGATCCCCAAAGCTGTTGTGCCTGTGGATAGGCTGCAGAGGGATAGTGAAAAACTGCATTAGTTTTCAGGGCTGGCACCTTCCCTGTGGGAGAAGGAGCCGTAAGTTTGCCTTTTCAGAAAAAAGCTTCTGCCGAGAGCGAGCACCGTGACATGCTGAGTCTCTGGGAAAGCAGAGATCCCAAAAGCTGTTGTGCCTGTGGATAGGCTGCAGAGGGATAGTGAAAAACTGCATTAGTTTTCAGGGCTGGCACCTTCCCTGTGGGAGAAGGAGCCGCAAGTTTGCCTTTTCAGAAAAAAGCTTCTGCCGAGAGCGAGCACCGTGACATGCTGAGTCTCTGGGAAAGCAGAGATCCCAAAAGCTGTTTTGCCTGTGGATAGGCTGCAGAGGGATAGTGAATACCAGCAAGATCTTTCAGGGCTGGCACCTTCCTTGTGGGAGAAGGAGCCGTAAGTTTGCCTTTTCAGAAAAAAGCTTCTGCCGAGAGCGAGCACCGTGACATGCTGAGTCTCTGGGAAAGCAGAGATCCCCAAAGCTGTTGTGCCTGTGGATAGGCTGCAGAGGGATAGTGAAAAACTGCATTAGTTTTCAGGGCTGGCACCTTCCCTGTGGGAGAAGGAGCCGTAAGTTTGCCTTTTCAGAAAAAAGCTTCTGCCGAGAGCGAGCACCGTGACATGCTGAGTCTCTGGGAAAGCAGAGATCCCCAAAGCTGTTGTGCCTGTGGATAGGCTGCAGAGGGATAGTGAAAAACTGCATTAGTTTTCAGGGCTGGCACCTTCCCTGTCAGGGCTGGCACCTTCCCTGTGGGGAGAAGGAGCCGTAAGTTTTGCCTTTCAGAAAAAAGGCTTCTGCCGAGAGCGAGCACCGTGACATGCTGAGTCTCTGGGAAAGCAGAGATCCCAAAGCTGTTGTGCCTGTGGAGTAGGCTGCAGAGGGATAGTGAATACCAGCATAGATCTTTCAGGGCTAGGCACCTTCCTTGTGGGAGAAGGAGCCGACACTTTTGCCTTCTCAGAAAAAGGTTCTGCCGAGAACGAGCACCGTGACATGCTGAGTCTCTGGGAAAGCAGAGATCCCAAAAGCTGTTGTGCCTGTGATAGGCTGCTGAGGGATAGTGAAAAAACTGCATTAGTTTTCGAGGGCTGGCACCTTCCCTGTGGGAGAAGGAGCCGTAAGTTTGCCTTTCAGAAAAAAGCGTT
>NW_026061030.1:0-52345 GCF_929443795.1 Astur gentilis
ACTGCATTAGTTTTCAGGGCTGGCACCTTCCCTGTGGGAGAAGGAGCCGTAAGTTTGCCTTTTCAGAAAAAAGCTTCTGCCGAGAGCGAGCACCGTGACATGCTGAGTCTCTGGGAAAGCAGAGATCCCCAAAGCTGTTGTGCCTGTGGATAGGCTGCAGAGGGATAGTGAAAAACTGCATTAGTTTTCAGGGCTGGCACCTTCCCTGTGGGAGAAGGAGCCGTAAGTTTGCCTTCTCAGAAAAAAGCTTCTGCCGAGAGCGAGCACCGTGACATGCTGAGTCTCTGGGAAAGCAGAGATCCCCAAAGCTGTTGTGCCTGTGGATAGGCTGCAGAGGGATAGTGAATACCAGCAAGATTTTTCAGGGCTGGCACCTTCCCTGTGGGAGAAGGAGCCGTAAGTTTGCCTTTTCAGAAAAAAGCTTCTGCCGAGAGCGAGCACCGTGACATGCTGAGTCTCTGGGAAAGCAGAGATCCCAAAAGCTGTTGTGCCTGTGGATAGGCTGCAGAGGGATAGTGAAAAACTGCATTAGTTTTCAGGGCTGGCACCTTCCCTGTGGGAGAAGGAGCCGTAAGTTTGCCTTTTCAGAAAAAAGCTTCTGCCGAGAGCGAGCACCGTGACATGCTGAGTCTCTGGGAAAGCAGAGATCCCCAGTGCTGTTGCGGCTAAAGATAGGCTGCAGGGGGATAGTGCAGACCTGCTAGAGCTTTGAGGGCTGGCAGCTTTCTTGTGGGAGAAGGAGCCAGACTTTTGCCTTTCAAAAAATGTTTCTGCCCTGAACGAGCACCGTGACATGCTGAGTCTCTGGGAAAGCAGAGATCCCCAGTGCTGTTGTGCCTGTGGATAGGCTGCAGAGGGATAGTGAATACCAGCAAGATCTTTCAGGGCTGGAACCTTCCTCGTAGGAGAAGGAGCCATAAGTTTGCCTTTTCAGAAAAAGCTTCTGCCGAGAGTGAGCACCGTGACATGCTGAGTCTCTGGGAAAGCAGAGATCCCCAGTGCTGTTGTGCCTGTGGATAGGCTGCAGAGGGATAGTGAATACCAGCAAGATCTTTCAGGGCTGGAAGCTTCCTTGTGGGAGAAGGATCCATAAGTTTGCCTTTTCAGAAAAAGCTTCTGCCGAGAGTGAGCACCGTGACATGCTGAGTCTCTGGGAAAGCAGAGATCCCAAAAGCTGTTGTGCCTGTGGATAGGCTGCAGAGGGATAGTGAAAAACTGCATTAGTTTTCAGGGCTGACACCTTCCCTGTGGGAGAAGGAGCCGTAAGTTTGCCTTCTCAGAAAAAAGCTTCTGCCGAGAGCGAGCACCGTGACATGCTGAGTCTCTGGGAAAGCAGAGATCCCCAAAGCTGTTGTGCCTGTGGATAGGCTGCAGAGGGATAGTGAAAAACTGCATTAGTTTTCAGGGCTGGCACCTTCCCTGTGGGAGAAGGAGCCGTAAGTTTGCCTTTTCAGAAAAAAGCTTCTGCCGAGAGCGAGCACCGTGACATGCTGAGTCTCTGGGAAAGCAGAGATCCCCAAAGCTGTTGTGCCTGTGGATAGGCTGCAGAGGGATAGTGAAAAACTGCATTAGTTTTCAGGGCTGGCACCTTCCCTGTGGGAGAAGGAGCCGTAAGTTTGCCTTTTCAGAAAAAAGCTTCTGCCGAGAGCGAGCACCGTGACATGCTGAGTCTCTGGGAAAGCAGAGATCCCCAAAGCTGTTGTGCCTGTGGATAGGCTGCAGAGGGATAGTGAAAAACTGCATTAGTTTTCAGGGCTGGCACCTTCCCTGTGGGAGAAGGAGCCGTAAGTTTGCCTTTTCAGAAAAAAGCTTCTGCCGAGAGCGAGCACCGTGACATGCTGAGTCTCTGGGAAAGCAGAGATCCCCAGTGCTGTTGCGGCTAAAGATAGGCTGCAGGGGGATAGTGCAGACCTGCTAGAGCTTTGAGGGCTGGCAGCTTTCTTGTGGGAGAAGGAGCCAGACTTTTGCCTTTCAAAAAATGTTTCTGCCCTGAACGAGCACCGTGACATGCTGAGTCTCTGGGAAAGCATAGATCCCCAGTGCTGTTGTGCCTGTGGATAGGCTGCAGAGGGATAGTGAATACCAGCAAGATCTTTCAGGGCTGGAACCTTCCTCGTAGGAGAAGGAGCCATAAGTTTGCCTTTTCAGAAAAAGCTTCTGCCGAGAGTGAGCACCGTGACATGCTGAGTCTCTGGGAAAGCAGAGATCCCCAGTGCTGTTGTGCCTGTGGATAGGCTGCAGAGGGATAGTGAATACCAGCAAGATCTTTCAGGGCTGGAAGCTTCCTTGTGGGAGAAGGATCCATAAGTTTGCCTTTTCAGAAAAAGCTTCTGCCGAGAGTGAGCACCGTGACATGCTGAGTCTCTGGGAAAGCAGAGATCCCCAGTGCTGTTGTGCCTGTGGATAGGCTGCAGAGGGATAGTGAAAAACTGCATTAGTTTTCAGGGCTGGCACCTTCCCTGTGGGAGAAGGAGCCGTAAGTTTGCCTTTTCAGAAAAAAGCTTCTGCCGAGAGCGAGCACCGTGACATGCTGAGTCTCTGGGAAAGCAGAGATCCCAAAAGCTGTTGTGCCTGTGGATAGGCTGCAGAGGGATAGTGAATACCAGCAAGATTTTTCAGGGCTGGCACCTTCCGAGTGGGAGAAGGAGCCGTAAGTTTGCATTATCAGAAAAAGGCTCGGGCGAGAGTGAGCACCGTGACATGCTGAGTCTCTGGGAAAGCAGAGATCCCCAGTGCTGTTGTGCCTGTGGATAGGCTGCAGAGGGATGGTGAAGACCAGCAAGATCTTTCAGGGCTGGCACCTTCCCTGTGGGAGAAGGAGCCGTAAGTTTGCCTTCTCAGAAAAAAGCTTCTGCCGAGAGCGAGCACCGTGACATGCTGAGTCTCTGGGAAAGCAGAGATCCCCAAAGCTGTTGTGCCTGTGGATAGGCTGCAGAGGGATAGTGAAAAACTGCATTAGTTTTCAGGGCTGGCACCTTCCCTGTGGGAGAAGGAGCCGTAAGTTTGCCTTTTCAGAAAAAAGCTTCTGCCGAGAGCGAGCACCGTGACATGCTGAGTCTCTGGGAAAGCAGAGATCCCCAAAGCTGTTGTGCCTGTGGATAGGCTGCAGAGGGATAGTGAATACCAGCAAGATTTTTCAGGGCTGGCACCTTCCCTGTGGGAGAAGGAGCCGTAAGTTTGCCTTTTCAGAAAAAAGCTTCTGCCGAGAGCGAGCACCGTGACATGCTGAGTCTCTGGGAAAGCAGAGATCCCCAAAGCTGTTGTGCCTGTGGATAGGCTGCAGAGGGATAGTGAAAAACTGCATTAGTTTTCAGGGCTGGCACCTTCCCTGTGGGAGAAGGAGCCGTAAGTTTGCCTTTTCAGAAAAAAGCTTCTGCCGAGAGCGAGCACCGTGACATGCTGAGTCTCTGGGAAAGCAGAGATCCCCAAAGCTGTTGTGCCTGTGGATAGGCTGCAGAGGGATAGTGAAAAACTGCATTAGTTTTCAGGGCTGGCACCTTCCCTGTGGGAGAAGGAGCCGTAAGTTTGCCTTTTCAGAAAAAAGCTTCTGCCGAGAGCGAGCACCGTGACATGCTGAGTCTCTGGGAAAGCAGAGATCCCCAAAGCTGTTGTGCCTGTGGATAGGCTGCAGAGGGATAGTGAATACCAGCAAGATTTTTCAGGGCTGGCACCTTCCCTGTGGGAGAAGGAGCCGTAAGTTTGCCTTTTCAGAAAAAAGCTTCTGCCGAGAGCGAGCACCGTGACATGCTGAGTCTCTGGGAAAGCAGAGATCCCAAAAGCTGTTGTGCCTGTGGATAGGCTGCAGAGGGATAGTGAAAAACTGCATTAGTTTTCAGGGCTGGCACCTTCCCTGTGGGAGAAGGAGCCGTAAGTTTGCCTTTTCAGAAAAAAGCTTCTGCCGAGAGCGAGCACCGTGACATGCTGAGTCTCTGGGAAAGCAGAGATCCCCAGTGCTGTTGCGGCTAAAGATAGGCTGCAGGGGGATAGTGCAGACCTGCTAGAGCTTTGAGGGCTGGCAGCTTTCTTGTGGGAGAAGGAGCCAGACTTTTGCCTTTCAAAAAATGTTTCTGCCCTGAACGAGCACCGTGACATGCTGAGTCTCTGGGAAAGCAGAGATCCCCAGTGCTGTTGTGCCTGTGGATAGGCTGCAGAGGGATAGTGAATACCAGCAAGATCTTTCAGGGCTGGAACCTTCCTCGTAGGAGAAGGAGCCATAAGTTTGCCTTTTCAGAAAAAGCTTCTGCCGAGAGTGAGCACCGTGACATGCTGAGTCTCTGGGAAAGCAGAGATCCCCAGTGCTGTTGTGCCTGTGGATAGGCTGCAGAGGGATAGTGAATACCAGCAAGATCTTTCAGGGCTGGAAGCTTCCTTGTGGGAGAAGGATCCATAAGTTTGCCTTTTCAGAAAAAGCTTCTGCCGAGAGTGAGCACCGTGACATGCTGAGTCTCTGGGAAAGCAGAGATCCCAAAAGCTGTTGTGCCTGTGGATAGGCTGCAGAGGGATAGTGAAAAACTGCATTAGTTTTCAGGGCTGACACCTTCCCTGTGGGAGAAGGAGCCGTAAGTTTGCCTTCTCAGAAAAAAGCTTCTGCCGAGAGCGAGCACCGTGACATGCTGAGTCTCTGGGAAAGCAGAGATCCCCAAAGCTGTTGTGCCTGTGGATAGGCTGCAGAGGGATAGTGAAAAACTGCATTAGTTTTCAGGGCTGGCACCTTCCCTGTGGGAGAAGGAGCCGTAAGTTTGCCTTTTCAGAAAAAAGCTTCTGCCGAGAGCGAGCACCGTGACATGCTGAGTCTCTGGGAAAGCAGAGATCCCCAAAGCTGTTGTGCCTGTGGATAGGCTGCAGAGGGATAGTGAAAAACTGCATTAGTTTTCAGGGCTGGCACCTTCCCTGTGGGAGAAGGAGCCGTAAGTTTGCCTTTTCAGAAAAAAGCTTCTGCCGAGAGCGAGCACCGTGACATGCTGAGTCTCTGGGAAAGCAGAGATCCCCAAAGCTGTTGTGCCTGTGGATAGGCTGCAGAGGGATAGTGAAAAACTGCATTAGTTTTCAGGGCTGGCACCTTCCCTGTGGGAGAAGGAGCCGTAAGTTTGCCTTTTCAGAAAAAAGCTTCTGCCGAGAGCGAGCACCGTGACATGCTGAGTCTCTGGGAAAGCAGAGATCCCCAGTGCTGTTGCGGCTAAAGATAGGCTGCAGGGGGATAGTGCAGACCTGCTAGAGCTTTGAGGGCTGGCAGCTTTCTTGTGGGAGAAGGAGCCAGACTTTTGCCTTTCAAAAAATGTTTCTGCCCTGAACGAGCACCGTGACATGCTGAGTCTCTGGGAAAGCATAGATCCCCAGTGCTGTTGTGCCTGTGGATAGGCTGCAGAGGGATAGTGAATACCAGCAAGATCTTTCAGGGCTGGAACCTTCCTCGTAGGAGAAGGAGCCATAAGTTTGCCTTTTCAGAAAAAGCTTCTGCCGAGAGTGAGCACCGTGACATGCTGAGTCTCTGGGAAAGCAGAGATCCCCAGTGCTGTTGTGCCTGTGGATAGGCTGCAGAGGGATAGTGAATACCAGCAAGATCTTTCAGGGCTGGAAGCTTCCTTGTGGGAGAAGGATCCATAAGTTTGCCTTTTCAGAAAAAGCTTCTGCCGAGAGTGAGCACCGTGACATGCTGAGTCTCTGGGAAAGCAGAGATCCCCAGTGCTGTTGTGCCTGTGGATAGGCTGCAGAGGGATAGTGAAAAACTGCATTAGTTTTCAGGGCTGGCACCTTCCCTGTGGGAGAAGGAGCCGTAAGTTTGCCTTTTCAGAAAAAAGCTTCTGCCGAGAGCGAGCACCGTGACATGCTGAGTCTCTGGGAAAGCAGAGATCCCAAAAGCTGTTGTGCCTGTGGATAGGCTGCAGAGGGATAGTGAATACCAGCAAGATTTTTCAGGGCTGGCACCTTCCCTGTGGGAGAAGGAGCCGTAAGTTTGCCTTTTCAGAAAAAGGCTCTGGCGAGAGTGAGCACCGTGACATGCTGAGTCTCTGGGAAAGCAGAGATCCCCAAAGCTGTTGTGCCTGTGGATAGGCTGCAGAGGGATAGTGAAAAACTGCATTAGTTTTCAGGGCTGGCACCTTCCCTGTGGGAGAAGGAGCCGTAAGTTTGCCTTTTCAGAAAAAAGCTTCTGCCGAGAGCGAGCACCGTGACATGCTGAGTCTCTGGGAAAGCAGAGATCCCCAAAGCTGTTGTGCCTGTGGATAGGCTGCAGAGGGATAGTGAAAAACTGCATTAGTTTTCAGGGCTGGCACCTTCCCTGTGGGAGAAGGAGCCGTAAGTTTGCCTTATCAGAAAAAAGCTTCTGCCGAGAGCGAGCACCGTGACATGCTGAGTCTCTGGGAAAGCAGAGATCCCCAAAGCTGTTGTGCCTGTGGATAGGCTGCAGAGGGATAGTGAATACCAGCAAGATTTTTCAGGGCTGGCACCTTCCCTGTGGGAGAAGGAGCCGTAAGTTTGCCTTTTCAGAAAAAAGCTTCTGCCGAGAGCGAGCACCGTGACATGCTGAGTCTCTGGGAAAGCAGAGATCCCCAAAGCTGTTGTGCCTGTGGATAGGCTGCAGAGGGATAGTGAATACCAGCAAGATTTTTCAGGGCTGGCACCTTCCCTGTGGGAGAAGGAGCCGTAAGTTTGCCTTTTCAGAAAAAAGCTTCTGCCGAGAGCGAGCACCGTGACATGCTGAGTCTCTGGGAAAGCAGAGATCCCCAAAGCTGTTGTGCCTGTGGATAGGCTGCAGAGGGATAGTGAAAAACTGCATTAGTTTTCAGGGCTGGCACCTTCCCTGTGGGAGAAGGAGCCGTAAGTTTGCCTTCTCAGAAAAAAGCTTCTGCCGAGAGCGAGCACCGTGACATGCTGAGTCTCTGGGAAAGCAGAGATCCCCAAAGCTGTTGTGCCTGTGGATAGGCTGCAGAGGGATAGTGAAAAACTGCATTAGTTTTCAGGGCTGGCACCTTCCCTGTGGGAGAAGGAGCCGTAAGTTTGCCTTTTCAGAAAAAAGCTTCTGCCGAGAGCGAGCACCGTGACATGCTGAGTCTCTGGGAAAGCAGAGATCCCCAAA
The DNA here is from genome assembly GCF_929443795.1 of Astur gentilis. Taxonomy (NCBI): domain Eukaryota; kingdom Metazoa; phylum Chordata; class Aves; order Accipitriformes; family Accipitridae; genus Astur; species Astur gentilis. The sequence continues at coordinate 7,076 of NW_026061030.1, forward strand.
GCTGTTGTGCCTGTGGATAGGCTGCAGAGGGATAGTGAATACCAGCAAGATTTTTCAGGGCTGGCACCTTCCCTGTGGGAGAAGGAGCCGTAAGTTTGCCTTTTCAGAAAAAAGCTTCTGCCGAGAGCGAGCACCGTGACATGCTGAGTCTCTGGGAAAGCAGAGATCCCCAAAGCTGTTGTGCCTGTGGATAGGCTGCAGAGGGATAGTGAAAAACTGCATTAGTTTTCAGGGCTGGCACCTTCCCTGTGGGAGAAGGAGCCGTAAGTTTGCCTTTTCAGAAAAAAGCTTCTGCCGAGAGCGAGCACCGTGACATGCTGAGTCTCTGGGAAAGCAGAGATCCCCAAAGCTGTTGTGCCTGTGGATAGGCTGCAGAGGGATAGTGAAAAACTGCATTAGTTTTCAGGGCTGGCACCTTCCCTGTGGGAGAAGGAGCCGTAAGTTTGCCTTTTCAGAAAAAAGCTTCTGCCGAGAGCGAGCACCGTGACATGCTGAGTCTCTGGGAAAGCAGAGATCCCCAAAGCTGTTGTGCCTGTGGATAGGCTGCAGAGGGATAGTGAATACCAGCAAGATTTTTCAGGGCTGGCACCTTCCCTGTGGGAGAAGGAGCCGTAAGTTTGCCTTTTCAGAAAAAAGCTTCTGCCGAGAGCGAGCACCGTGACATGCTGAGTCTCTGGGAAAGCAGAGATCCCAAAAGCTGTTGTGCCTGTGGATAGGCTGCAGAGGGATAGTGAAAAACTGCATTAGTTTTCAGGGCTGGCACCTTCCCTGTGGGAGAAGGAGCCGTAAGTTTGCCTTTTCAGAAAAAAGCTTCTGCCGAGAGCGAGCACCGTGACATGCTGAGTCTCTGGGAAAGCAGAGATCCCCAGTGCTGTTGCGGCTAAAGATAGGCTGCAGGGGGATAGTGCAGACCTGCTAGAGCTTTGAGGGCTGGCAGCTTTCTTGTGGGAGAAGGAGCCAGACTTTTGCCTTTCAAAAAATGTTTCTGCCCTGAACGAGCACCGTGACATGCTGAGTCTCTGGGAAAGCATAGATCCCCAGTGCTGTTGTGCCTGTGGATAGGCTGCAGAGGGATAGTGAATACCAGCAAGATCTTTCAGGGCTGGAACCTTCCTCGTAGGAGAAGGAGCCATAAGTTTGCCTTTTCAGAAAAAGCTTCTGCCGAGAGTGAGCACCGTGACATGCTGAGTCTCTGGGAAAGCAGAGATCCCCAGTGCTGTTGTGCCTGTGGATAGGCTGCAGAGGGATAGTGAATACCAGCAAGATCTTTCAGGGCTGGAAGCTTCCTTGTGGGAGAAGGATCCATAAGTTTGCCTTTTCAGAAAAAGCTTCTGCCGAGAGTGAGCACCGTGACATGCTGAGTCTCTGGGAAAGCAGAGATCCCCAGTGCTGTTGTGCCTGTGGATAGGCTGCAGAGGGATAGTGAAAAACTGCATTAGTTTTCAGGGCTGGCACCTTCCCTGTGGGAGAAGGAGCCGTAAGTTTGCCTTTTCAGAAAAAAGCTTCTGCCGAGAGCGAGCACCGTGACATGCTGAGTCTCTGGGAAAGCAGAGATCCCAAAAGCTGTTGTGCCTGTGGATAGGCTGCAGAGGGATAGTGAATACCAGCAAGATTTTTCAGGGCTGGCACCTTCCCTGTGGGAGAAGGAGCCGTAAGTTTGCCTTTTCAGAAAAAGGCTCGGGCGAGAGTGAGCACCGTGACATGCTGAGTCTCTGGGAAAGCAGAGATCCCCAGTGCTGTTGTGCCTGTGGATAGGCTGCAGAGGGATAGTGAATACCAGCAAGATTTTTCAGGGCTGGCACCTTCCCTGTGGGAGAAGGAGCCGTAAGTTTGCCTTCTCAGAAAAAAGCTTCTGCCGAGAGCGAGCACCGTGACATGCTGAGTCTCTGGGAAAGCAGAGATCCCCAAAGCTGTTGTGCCTGTGGATAGGCTGCAGAGGGATAGTGAAAAACTGCATTAGTTTTCAGGGCTGGCACCTTCCCTGTGGGAGAAGGAGCCGTAAGTTTGCCTTTTCAGAAAAAAGCTTCTGCCGAGAGCGAGCACCGTGACATGCTGAGTCTCTGGGAAAGCAGAGATCCCCAAAGCTGTTGTGCCTGTGGATAGGCTGCAGAGGGATAGTGAATACCAGCAAGATTTTTCAGGGCTGGCACCTTCCCTGTGGGAGAAGGAGCCGTAAGTTTGCCTTTTCAGAAAAAAGCTTCTGCCGAGAGCGAGCACCGTGACATGCTGAGTCTCTGGGAAAGCAGAGATCCCCAAAGCTGTTGTGCCTGTGGATAGGCTGCAGAGGGATAGTGAAAAACTGCATTAGTTTTCAGGGCTGGCACCTTCCCTGTGGGAGAAGGAGCCGTAAGTTTGCCTTTTCAGAAAAAAGCTTCTGCCGAGAGCGAGCACCGTGACATGCTGAGTCTCTGGGAAAGCAGAGATCCCCAAAGCTGTTGTGCCTGTGGATAGGCTGCAGAGGGATAGTGAAAAACTGCATTAGTTTTCAGGGCTGGCACCTTCCCTGTGGGAGAAGGAGCCGTAAGTTTGCCTTTTCAGAAAAAAGCTTCTGCCGAGAGCGAGCACCGTGACATGCTGAGTCTCTGGGAAAGCAGAGATCCCCAAAGCTGTTGTGCCTGTGGATAGGCTGCAGAGGGATAGTGAATACCAGCAAGATTTTTCAGGGCTGGCACCTTCCCTGTGGGAGAAGGAGCCGTAAGTTTGCCTTTTCAGAAAAAAGCTTCTGCCGAGAGCGAGCACCGTGACATGCTGAGTCTCTGGGAAAGCAGAGATCCCAAAAGCTGTTGTGCCTGTGGATAGGCTGCAGAGGGATAGTGAAAAACTGCATTAGTTTTCAGGGCTGGCACCTTCCCTGTGGGAGAAGGAGCCGTAAGTTTGCCTTTTCAGAAAAAAGCTTCTGCCGAGAGCGAGCACCGTGACATGCTGAGTCTCTGGGAAAGCAGAGATCCCCAGTGCTGTTGCGGCTAAAGATAGGCTGCAGGGGGATAGTGCAGACCTGCTAGAGCTTTGAGGGCTGGCAGCTTTCTTGTGGGAGAAGGAGCCAGACTTTTGCCTTTCAAAAAATGTTTCTGCCCTGAACGAGCACCGTGACATGCTGAGTCTCTGGGAAAGCAGAGATCCCCAGTGCTGTTGTGCCTGTGGATAGGCTGCAGAGGGATAGTGAATACCAGCAAGATCTTTCAGGGCTGGAACCTTCCTCGTAGGAGAAGGAGCCATAAGTTTGCCTTTTCAGAAAAAGCTTCTGCCGAGAGTGAGCACCGTGACATGCTGAGTCTCTGGGAAAGCAGAGATCCCCAGTGCTGTTGTGCCTGTGGATAGGCTGCAGAGGGATAGTGAATACCAGCAAGATCTTTCAGGGCTGGAAGCTTCCTTGTGGGAGAAGGATCCATAAGTTTGCCTTTTCAGAAAAAGCTTCTGCCGAGAGTGAGCACCGTGACATGCTGAGTCTCTGGGAAAGCAGAGATCCCAAAAGCTGTTGTGCCTGTGGATAGGCTGCAGAGGGATAGTGAAAAACTGCATTAGTTTTCAGGGCTGACACCTTCCCTGTGGGAGAAGGAGCCGTAAGTTTGCCTTCTCAGAAAAAAGCTTCTGCCGAGAGCGAGCACCGTGACATGCTGAGTCTCTGGGAAAGCAGAGATCCCCAAAGCTGTTGTGCCTGTGGATAGGCTGCAGAGGGATAGTGAAAAACTGCATTAGTTTTCAGGGCTGGCACCTTCCCTGTGGGAGAAGGAGCCGTAAGTTTGCCTTTTCAGAAAAAAGCTTCTGCCGAGAGCGAGCACCGTGACATGCTGAGTCTCTGGGAAAGCAGAGATCCCCAAAGCTGTTGTGCCTGTGGATAGGCTGCAGAGGGATAGTGAAAAACTGCATTAGTTTTCAGGGCTGGCACCTTCCCTGTGGGAGAAGGAGCCGTAAGTTTGCCTTTTCAGAAAAAAGCTTCTGCCGAGAGCGAGCACCGTGACATGCTGAGTCTCTGGGAAAGCAGAGATCCCCAAAGCTGTTGTGCCTGTGGATAGGCTGCAGAGGGATAGTGAAAAACTGCATTAGTTTTCAGGGCTGGCACCTTCCCTGTGGGAGAAGGAGCCGTAAGTTTGCCTTTTCAGAAAAAAGCTTCTGCCGAGAGCGAGCACCGTGACATGCTGAGTCTCTGGGAAAGCAGAGATCCCCAGTGCTGTTGCGGCTAAAGATAGGCTGCAGGGGGATAGTGCAGACCTGCTAGAGCTTTGAGGGCTGGCAGCTTTCTTGTGGGAGAAGGAGCCAGACTTTTGCCTTTCAAAAAATGTTTCTGCCCTGAACGAGCACCGTGACATGCTGAGTCTCTGGGAAAGCATAGATCCCCAGTGCTGTTGTGCCTGTGGATAGGCTGCAGAGGGATAGTGAATACCAGCAAGATCTTTCAGGGCTGGAACCTTCCTCGTAGGAGAAGGAGCCATAAGTTTGCCTTTTCAGAAAAAGCTTCTGCCGAGAGTGAGCACCGTGACATGCTGAGTCTCTGGGAAAGCAGAGATCCCCAGTGCTGTTGTGCCTGTGGATAGGCTGCAGAGGGATAGTGAATACCAGCAAGATCTTTCAGGGCTGGAAGCTTCCTTGTGGGAGAAGGATCCATAAGTTTGCCTTTTCAGAAAAAGCTTCTGCCGAGAGTGAGCACCGTGACATGCTGAGTCTCTGGGAAAGCAGAGATCCCCAGTGCTGTTGTGCCTGTGGATAGGCTGCAGAGGGATAGTGAAAAACTGCATTAGTTTTCAGGGCTGGCACCTTCCCTGTGGGAGAAGGAGCCGTAAGTTTGCCTTTTCAGAAAAAAGCTTCTGCCGAGAGCGAGCACCGTGACATGCTGAGTCTCTGGGAAAGCAGAGATCCCAAAAGCTGTTGTGCCTGTGGATAGGCTGCAGAGGGATAGTGAATACCAGCAAGATTTTTCAGGGCTGGCACCTTCCCTGTGGGAGAAGGAGCCGTAAGTTTGCCTTTTCAGAAAAAGGCTCTGGCGAGAGTGAGCACCGTGACATGCTGAGTCTCTGGGAAAGCAGAGATCCCCAAAGCTGTTGTGCCTGTGGATAGGCTGCAGAGGGATAGTGAAAAACTGCATTAGTTTTCAGGGCTGGCACCTTCCCTGTGGGAGAAGGAGCCGTAAGTTTGCCTTTTCAGAAAAAAGCTTCTGCCGAGAGCGAGCACCGTGACATGCTGAGTCTCTGGGAAAGCAGAGATCCCCAAAGCTGTTGTGCCTGTGGATAGGCTGCAGAGGGATAGTGAAAAACTGCATTAGTTTTCAGGGCTGGCACCTTCCCTGTGGGAGAAGGAGCCGTAAGTTTGCCTTCTCAGAAAAAAGCTTCTGCCGAGAGCGAGCACCGTGACATGCTGAGTCTCTGGGAAAGCAGAGATCCCCAAAGCTGTTGTGCCTGTGGATAGGCTGCAGAGGGATAGTGAATACCAGCAAGATTTTTCAGGGCTGGCACCTTCCCTGTGGGAGAAGGAGCCGTAAGTTTGCCTTTTCAGAAAAAAGCTTCTGCCGAGAGCGAGCACCGTGACATGCTGAGTCTCTGGGAAAGCAGAGATCCCCAAAGCTGTTGTGCCTGTGGATAGGCTGCAGAGGGATAGTGAATACCAGCAAGATTTTTCAGGGCTGGCACCTTCCCTGTGGGAGAAGGAGCCGTAAGTTTGCCTTTTCAGAAAAAAGCTTCTGCCGAGAGCGAGCACCGTGACATGCTGAGTCTCTGGGAAAGCAGAGATCCCCAAAGCTGTTGTGCCTGTGGATAGGCTGCAGAGGGATAGTGAAAAACTGCATTAGTTTTCAGGGCTGGCACCTTCCCTGTGGGAGAAGGAGCCGTAAGTTTGCCTTCTCAGAAAAAAGCTTCTGCCGAGAGCGAGCACCGTGACATGCTGAGTCTCTGGGAAAGCAGAGATCCCCAAAGCTGTTGTGCCTGTGGATAGGCTGCAGAGGGATAGTGAAAAACTGCATTAGTTTTCAGGGCTGGCACCTTCCCTGTGGGAGAAGGAGCCGTAAGTTTGCCTTTTCAGAAAAAAGCTTCTGCCGAGAGCGAGCACCGTGACATGCTGAGTCTCTGGGAAAGCAGAGATCCCCAAAGCTGTTGTGCCTGTGGATAGGCTGCAGAGGGATAGTGAATACCAGCAAGATTTTTCAGGGCTGGCACCTTCCCTGTGGGAGAAGGAGCCGTAAGTTTGCCTTTTCAGAAAAAAGCTTCTGCCGAGAGCGAGCACCGTGACATGCTGAGTCTCTGGGAAAGCAGAGATCCCCAAAGCTGTTGTGCCTGTGGATAGGCTGCAGAGGGATAGTGAAAAACTGCATTAGTTTTCAGGGCTGGCACCTTCCCTGTGGGAGAAGGAGCCGTAAGTTTGCCTTTTCAGAAAAAAGCTTCTGCCGAGAGCGAGCACCGTGACATGCTGAGTCTCTGGGAAAGCAGAGATCCCCAAAGCTGTTGTGCCTGTGGATAGGCTGCAGAGGGATAGTGAAAAACTGCATTAGTTTTCAGGGCTGGCACCTTCCCTGTGGGAGAAGGAGCCGTAAGTTTGCCTTTTCAGAAAAAAGCTTCTGCCGAGAGCGAGCACCGTGACATGCTGAGTCTCTGGGAAAGCAGAGATCCCCAAAGCTGTTGTGCCTGTGGATAGGCTGCAGAGGGATAGTGAATACCAGCAAGATTTTTCAGGGCTGGCACCTTCCCTGTGGGAGAAGGAGCCGTAAGTTTGCCTTTTCAGAAAAAAGCTTCTGCCGAGAGCGAGCACCGTGACATGCTGAGTCTCTGGGAAAGCAGAGATCCCAAAAGCTGTTGTGCCTGTGGATAGGCTGCAGAGGGATAGTGAAAAACTGCATTAGTTTTCAGGGCTGGCACCTTCCCTGTGGGAGAAGGAGCCGTAAGTTTGCCTTTTCAGAAAAAAGCTTCTGCCGAGAGCGAGCACCGTGACATGCTGAGTCTCTGGGAAAGCAGAGATCCCCAGTGCTGTTGCGGCTAAAGATAGGCTGCAGGGGGATAGTGCAGACCTGCTAGAGCTTTGAGGGCTGGCAGCTTTCTTGTGGGAGAAGGAGCCAGACTTTTGCCTTTCAAAAAATGTTTCTGCCCTGAACGAGCACCGTGACATGCTGAGTCTCTGGGAAAGCAGAGATCCCCAGTGCTGTTGTGCCTGTGGATAGGCTGCAGAGGGATAGTGAATACCAGCAAGATCTTTCAGGGCTGGAACCTTCCTCGTAGGAGAAGGAGCCATAAGTTTGCCTTTTCAGAAAAAGCTTCTGCCGAGAGTGAGCACCGTGACATGCTGAGTCTCTGGGAAAGCAGAGATCCCCAGTGCTGTTGTGCCTGTGGATAGGCTGCAGAGGGATAGTGAATACCAGCAAGATCTTTCAGGGCTGGAAGCTTCCTTGTGGGAGAAGGATCCATAAGTTTGCCTTTTCAGAAAAAGCTTCTGCCGAGAGTGAGCACCGTGACATGCTGAGTCTCTGGGAAAGCAGAGATCCCAAAAGCTGTTGTGCCTGTGGATAGGCTGCAGAGGGATAGTGAAAAACTGCATTAGTTTTCAGGGCTGACACCTTCCCTGTGGGAGAAGGAGCCGTAAGTTTGCCTTCTCAGAAAAAAGCTTCTGCCGAGAGCGAGCACCGTGACATGCTGAGTCTCTGGGAAAGCAGAGATCCCCAAAGCTGTTGTGCCTGTGGATAGGCTGCAGAGGGATAGTGAAAAACTGCATTAGTTTTCAGGGCTGGCACCTTCCCTGTGGGAGAAGGAGCCGTAAGTTTGCCTTTTCAGAAAAAAGCTTCTGCCGAGAGCGAGCACCGTGACATGCTGAGTCTCTGGGAAAGCAGAGATCCCCAAAGCTGTTGTGCCTGTGGATAGGCTGCAGAGGGATAGTGAAAAACTGCATTAGTTTTCAGGGCTGGCACCTTCCCTGTGGGAGAAGGAGCCGTAAGTTTGCCTTTTCAGAAAAAAGCTTCTGCCGAGAGCGAGCACCGTGACATGCTGAGTCTCTGGGAAAGCAGAGATCCCCAAAGCTGTTGTGCCTGTGGATAGGCTGCAGAGGGATAGTGAAAAACTGCATTAGTTTTCAGGGCTGGCACCTTCCCTGTGGGAGAAGGAGCCGTAAGTTTGCCTTTTCAGAAAAAAGCTTCTGCCGAGAGCGAGCACCGTGACATGCTGAGTCTCTGGGAAAGCAGAGATCCCCAGTGCTGTTGCGGCTAAAGATAGGCTGCAGGGGGATAGTGCAGACCTGCTAGAGCTTTGAGGGCTGGCAGCTTTCTTGTGGGAGAAGGAGCCAGACTTTTGCCTTTCAAAAAATGTTTCTGCCCTGAACGAGCACCGTGACATGCTGAGTCTCTGGGAAAGCATAGATCCCCAGTGCTGTTGTGCCTGTGGATAGGCTGCAGAGGGATAGTGAATACCAGCAAGATCTTTCAGGGCTGGAACCTTCCTCGTAGGAGAAGGAGCCATAAGTTTGCCTTTTCAGAAAAAGCTTCTGCCGAGAGTGAGCACCGTGACATGCTGAGTCTCTGGGAAAGCAGAGATCCCCAGTGCTGTTGTGCCTGTGGATAGGCTGCAGAGGGATAGTGAATACCAGCAAGATCTTTCAGGGCTGGAAGCTTCCTTGTGGGAGAAGGATCCATAAGTTTGCCTTTTCAGAAAAAGCTTCTGCCGAGAGTGAGCACCGTGACATGCTGAGTCTCTGGGAAAGCAGAGATCCCCAGTGCTGTTGTGCCTGTGGATAGGCTGCAGAGGGATAGTGAAAAACTGCATTAGTTTTCAGGGCTGGCACCTTCCCTGTGGGAGAAGGAGCCGTAAGTTTGCCTTTTCAGAAAAAAGCTTCTGCCGAGAGCGAGCACCGTGACATGCTGAGTCTCTGGGAAAGCAGAGATCCCAAAAGCTGTTGTGCCTGTGGATAGGCTGCAGAGGGATAGTGAATACCAGCAAGATTTTTCAGGGCTGGCACCTTCCCTGTGGGAGAAGGAGCCGTAAGTTTGCCTTTTCAGAAAAAGGCTCGGGCGAGAGTGAGCACCGTGACATGCTGAGTCTCTGGGAAAGCAGAGATCCCCAGTGCTGTTGTGCCTGTGGATAGGCTGCAGAGGGATAGTGAATACCAGCAAGATTTTTCAGGGCTGGCACCTTCCCTGTGGGAGAAGGAGCCGTAAGTTTGCCTTTTCAGAAAAAGGCTCTGGCCAGAGTGAGCACCGTGACATGCTGAGTCTCTGGGAAAGCAGAGATCCCCAAAGCTGTTGTGCCTGTGGATAGGCTGCAGAGGGATAGTGAAAAACTGCATTAGTTTTCAGGGCTGGCACCTTCCCTGTGGGAGAAGGAGCCGTAAGTTTGCCTTTTCAGAAAAAAGCTTCTGCCGAGAGCGAGCACCGTGACATGCTGAGTCTCTGGGAAAGCAGAGATCCCCAAAGCTGTTGTGCCTGTGGATAGGCTGCAGAGGGATAGTGAAAAACTGCATTAGTTTTCAGGGCTGGCACCTTCCCTGTGGGAGAAGGAGCCGTAAGTTTGCCTTTTCAGAAAAAAGCTTCTGCCGAGAGCGAGCACCGTGACATGCTGAGTCTCTGGGAAAGCAGAGATCCCCAGTGCTGTTGCGGCTAAAGATAGGCTGCAGGGGGATAGTGCAGACCTGCTAGAGCTTTGAGGGCTGGCAGCTTTCTTGTGGGAGAAGGAGCCAGACTTTTGCCTTTCAAAAAATGTTTCTGCCCTGAACGAGCACCGTGACATGCTGAGTCTCTGGGAAAGCATAGATCCCCAGTGCTGTTGTGCCTGTGGATAGGCTGCAGAGGGATAGTGAATACCAGCAAGATCTTTCAGGGCTGGAACCTTCCTCGTAGGAGAAGGAGCCATAAGTTTGCCTTTTCAGAAAAAGCTTCTGCCGAGAGTGAGCACCGTGACATGCTGAGTCTCTGGGAAAGCAGAGATCCCCAGTGCTGTTGTGCCTGTGGATAGGCTGCAGAGGGATAGTGAATACCAGCAAGATCTTTCAGGGCTGGAAGCTTCCTTGTGGGAGAAGGATCCATAAGTTTGCCTTTTCAGAAAAAGCTTCTGCCGAGAGTGAGCACCGTGACATGCTGAGTCTCTGGGAAAGCAGAGATCCCCAAAGCTGTTGTGCCTGTGGATAGGCTGCAGAGGGATAGTGAAAAACTGCATTAGTTTTCAGGGCTGGCACCTTCCCTGTGGGAGAAGGAGCCGTAAGTTTGCCTTTTCAGAAAAAAGCTTCTGCCGAGAGCGAGCACCGTGACATGCTGAGTCTCTGGGAAAGCAGAGATCCCAAAAGCTGTTGTGCCTGTGGATAGGCTGCAGAGGGATAGTGAATACCAGCAAGATTTTTCAGGGCTGGCACCTTCCCTGTGGGAGAAGGAGCCGTAAGTTTGCCTTTTCAGAAAAAGGCTCGGGCGAGAGTGAGCACCGTGACATGCTGAGTCTCTGGGAAAGCAGAGATCCCCAGTGCTGTTGTGCCTGTGGATAGGCTGCAGAGGGATAGTGAATACCAGCAAGATTTTTCAGGGCTGGCACCTTCCCTGTGGGAGAAGGAGCCGTAAGTTTGCCTTTTCAGAAAAAGGCTCTGGCCAGAGTGAGCACCGTGACATGCTGAGTCTCTGGGAAAGCAGAGATCCCCAAAGCTGTTGTGCCTGTGGATAGGCTGCAGAGGGATAGTGAAAAACTGCATTAGTTTTCAGGGCTGGCACCTTCCCTGTGGGAGAAGGAGCCGTAAGTTTGCCTTTTCAGAAAAAAGCTTCTGCCGAGAGCGAGCACCGTGACATGCTGAGTCTCTGGGAAAGCAGAGATCCCCAAAGCTGTTGTGCCTGTGGATAGGCTGCAGAGGGATAGTGAAAAACTGCATTAGTTTTCAGGGCTGGCACCTTCCCTGTGGGAGAAGGAGCCGTAAGTTTGCCTTTTCAGAAAAAAGCTTCTGCCGAGAGCGAGCACCGTGACATGCTGAGTCTCTGGGAAAGCAGAGATCCCAAAAGCTGTTGTGCCTGTGGATAGGCTGCAGAGGGATAGTGAATACCAGCAAGATTTTTCAGGGCTGGCACCTTCCCTGTGGGAGAAGGAGCCGTAAGTTTGCCTTTTCAGAAAAAAGCTTCTGCCGAGAGCGAGCACCGTGACATGCTGAGTCTCTGGGAAAGCAGAGATCCCCAAAGCTGTTGTGCCTGTGGATAGGCTGCAGAGGGATAGTGAATACCAGCAAGATTTTTCAGGGCTGGCACCTTCCCTGTGGGAGAAGGAGCCGTAAGTTTGCCTTTTCAGAAAAAAGCTTCTGCCGAGAGCGAGCACCGTGACATGCTGAGTCTCTGGGAAAGCAGAGATCCCCAAAGCTGTTGTGCCTGTGGATAGGCTGCAGAGGGATAGTGAAAAACTGCATTAGTTTTCAGGGCTGGCACCTTCCCTGTGGGAGAAGGAGCCGTAAGTTTGCCTTTTCAGAAAAAAGCTTCTGCCGAGAGCGAGCACCGTGACATGCTGAGTCTCTGGGAAAGCAGAGATCCCCAAAGCTGTTGTGCCTGTGGATAGGCTGCAGAGGGATAGTGAAAAACTGCATTAGTTTTCAGGGCTGGCACCTTCCCTGTGGGAGAAGGAGCCGTAAGTTTGCCTTCTCAGAAAAAAGCTTCTGCCGAGAGCGAGCACCGTGACATGCTGAGTCTCTGGGAAAGCAGAGATCCCAAAAGCTGTTGTGCCTGTGGATAGGCTGCAGAGGGATAGTGAAAAACTGCATTAGTTTTCAGGGCTGGCACCTTCCCTGTGGGAGAAGGAGCCGTAAGTTTGCCTTTTCAGAAAAAAGCTTCTGCCGAGAGCGAGCACCGTGACATGCTGAGTCTCTGGGAAAGCAGAGATCCCAAAAGCTGTTGTGCCTGTGGATAGGCTGCAGAGGGATAGTGAATACCAGCAAGATTTTTCAGGGCTGGCACCTTCCGTGTGGGAGAAGGAGCCGTAAGTTTGCCTTTTCAGAAAAAGGCTCGGGCGAGAGTGAGCACCGTGACATGCTGAGTCTCTGGGAAAGCAGAGATCCCCAAAGCTGTTGTGCCTGTGGATAGGCTGCAGAGGGATAGTGAAAAACTGCATTAGTTTTCAGGGCTGGCACCTTCCCTGTGGGAGAAGGAGCCGTAAGTTTGCCTTTTCAGAAAAAAGCTTCTGCCGAGAGCGAGCACCGTGACATGCTGAGTCTCTGGGAAAGCAGAGATCCCCAAAGCTGTTGTGCCTGTGGATAGGCTGCAGAGGGATAGTGAAAAACTGCATTAGTTTTCAGGGCTGGCACCTTCCCTGTGGGAGAAGGAGCCGTAAGTTTGCCTTCTCAGAAAAAAGCTTCTGCCGAGAGCGAGCACCGTGACATGCTGAGTCTCTGGGAAAGCAGAGATCCCCAAAGCTGTTGTGCCTGTGGATAGGCTGCAGAGGGATAGTGAAAAACTGCATTAGTTTTCAGGGCTGGCACCTTCCCTGTGGGAGAAGGAGCCGTAAGTTTGCCTTCTCAGAAAAAAGCTTCTGCCGAGAGCGAGCACCGTGACATGCTGAGTCTCTGGGAAAGCAGAGATCCCCAAAGCTGTTGTGCCTGTGGATAGGCTGCAGAGGGATAGTGAAAAACTGCATTAGTTTTCAGGGCTGGCACCTTCCCTGTGGGAGAAGGAGCCGTAAGTTTGCCTTTTCAGAAAAAAGCTTCTGCCGAGAGCGAGCACCGTGACATGCTGAGTCTCTGGGAAAGCAGAGATCCCCAAAGCTGTTGTGCCTGTGGATAGGCTGCAGAGGGATAGTGAAAAACTGCATTAGTTTTCAGGGCTGGCACCTTCCCTGTGGGAGAAGGAGCCGTAAGTTTGCCTTTTCAGAAAAAAGCTTCTGCCGAGAGCGAGCACCGTGACATGCTGAGTCTCTGGGAAAGCAGAGATCCCCAAAGCTGTTGTGCCTGTGGATAGGCTGCAGAGGGATAGTGAATACCAGCAAGATTTTTCAGGGCTGGCACCTTCCCTGTGGGAGAAGGAGCCGTAAGTTTGCCTTTTCAGAAAAAGGCTCTGGCGAGAGTGAGCACCGTGACATGCTGAGTCTCTGGGAAAGCAGAGATCCCCAAAGCTGTTGTGCCTGTGGATAGGCTGCAGAGGGATAGTGAATACCAGCAAGATTTTTCAGGGCTGGCACCTTCCCTGTGGGAGAAGGAGCCGTAAGTTTGCCTTTTCAGAAAAAAGCTTCTGCCGAGAGCGAGCACCGTGACATGCTGAGTCTCTGGGAAAGCAGAGATCCCCAAAGCTGTTGTGCCTGTGGATAGGCTGCAGAGGGATAGTGAAAAACTGCATTAGTTTTCAGGGCTGGCACCTTCCCTGTGGGAGAAGGAGCCGTAAGTTTGCCTTTTCAGAAAAAAGCTTCTGCCGAGAGCGAGCACCGTGACATGCTGAGTCTCTGGGAAAGCAGAGATCCCCAAAGCTGTTGTGCCTGTGGATAGGCTGCAGAGGGATAGTGAAAAACTGCATTAGTTTTCAGGGCTGGCACCTTCCCTGTGGGAGAAGGAGCCGTAAGTTTGCCTTTTCAGAAAAAAGCTTCTGCCGAGAGCGAGCACCGTGACATGCTGAGTCTCTGGGAAAGCAGAGATCCCAAAAGCTGTTGTGCCTGTGGATAGGCTGCAGAGGGATAGTGAAAAACTGCATTAGTTTTCAGGGCTGGCACCTTCCCTGTGGGAGAAGGAGCCGTAAGTTTGCCTTTTCAGAAAAAAGCTTCTGCCGAGAGCGAGCACCGTGACATGCTGAGTCTCTGGGAAAGCAGAGATCCCAAAAGCTGTTGTGCCTGTGGATAGGCTGCAGAGGGATAGTGAAAAACTGCATTAGTTTTCAGGGCTGGCACCTTCCCTGTGGGAGAAGGAGCCGTAAGTTTGCCTTTTCAGAAAAAAGCTTCTGCCGAGAGCGAGCACCGTGACATGCTGAGTCTCTGGGAAAGCAGAGATCCCAAAAGCTGTTGTGCCTGTGGATAGGCTGCAGAGGGATAGTGAAAAACTGCATTAGTTTTCAGGGCTGGCACCTTCCCTGTGGGAGAAGGAGCCGTAAGTTTGCCTTTTCAGAAAAAAGCTTCTGCCGAGAGCGAGCACCGTGACATGCTGAGTCTCTGGGAAAGCAGAGATCCCCAAAGCTGTTGTGCCTGTGGATAGGCTGCAGAGGGATAGTGAAAAACTGCATTAGTTTTCAGGGCTGGCACCTTCCCTGTGGGAGAAGGAGCCGTAAGTTTGCCTTCTCAGAAAAAAGCTTCTGCCGAGAGCGAGCACCGTGACATGCTGAGTCTCTGGGAAAGCAGAGATCCCAAAAGCTGTTGTGCCTGTGGATAGGCTGCAGAGGGATAGTGAAAAACTGCATTAGTTTTCAGGGCTGGCACCTTCCCTGTGGGAGAAGGAGCCGTAAGTTTGCCTTCTCAGAAAAAAGCTTCTGCCGAGAGCGAGCACCGTGACATGCTGAGTCTCTGGGAAAGCAGAGATCCCCAAAGCTGTTGTGCCTGTGGATAGGCTGCAGAGGGATAGTGAAAAACTGCATTAGTTTTCAGGGCTGGCACCTTCCCTGTGGGAGAAGGAGCCGTAAGTTTGCCTTTTCAGAAAAAAGCTTCTGCCGAGAGCGAGCACCGTGACATGCTGAGTCTCTGGGAAAGCAGAGATCCCAAAAGCTGTTGTGCCTGTGGATAGGCTGCAGAGGGATAGTGAAAAACTGCATTAGTTTTCAGGGCTGGCACCTTCCCTGTGGGAGAAGGAGCCGTAAGTTTGCCTTTTCAGAAAAAAGCTTCTGCCGAGAGCGAGCACCGTGACATGCTGAGTCTCTGGGAAAGCAGAGATCCCCAAAGCTGTTGTGCCTGTGGATAGGCTGCAGAGGGATAGTGAATACCAGCAAGATTTTTCAGGGCTGGCACCTTCCCTGTGGGAGAAGGAGCCGTAAGTTTGCCTTTTCAGAAAAAAGCTTCTGCCGAGAGCGAGCACCGTGACATGCTGAGTCTCTGGGAAAGCAGAGATCCCCAAAGCTGTTGTGCCTGTGGATAGGCTGCAGAGGGATAGTGAAAAACTGCATTAGTTTTCAGGGCTGGCACCTTCCCTGTGGGAGAAGGAGCCGTAAGTTTGCCTTCTCAGAAAAAAGCTTCTGCCGAGAGCGAGCACCGTGACATGCTGAGTCTCTGGGAAAGCAGAGATCCCCAAAGCTGTTGTGCCTGTGGATAGGCTGCAGAGGGATAGTGAAAAACTGCATTAGTTTTCAGGGCTGGCACCTTCCCTGTGGGAGAAGGAGCCGTAAGATTGCCTTTTCAGAAAAAAGCTTCTGCCGAGAGCGAGCACCGTGACATGCTGAGTCTCTGGGAAAGCAGAGATCCCCAAAGCTGTTGTGCCTGTGGATAGGCTGCAGAGGGATAGTGAAAAACTGCATTAGTTTTCAGGGCTGGCACCTTCCCTGTGGGAGAAGGAGCCGTAAGTTTGCCTTTTCAGAAAAAAGCTTCTGCCGAGAGCGAGCACCGTGACATGCTGAGTCTCTGGGAAAGCAGAGATCCCAAAAGCTGTTGTGCCTGTGGATAGGCTGCAGAGGGATAGTGAATACCAGCAAGATTTTTCAGGGCTGGCACCTTCCCTGTGGGAGAAGGAGCCGTAAGTTTGCCTTTTCAGAAAAAAGCTTCTGCCGAGAGCGAGCACCGTGACATGCTGAGTCTCTGGGAAAGCAGAGATCCCAAAAGCTGTTGTGCCTGTGGATAGGCTGCAGAGGGATAGTGAAAAACTGCATTAGTTTTCAGGGCTGGCACCTTCCCTGTGGGAGAAGGAGCCGTAAGTTTGCCTTTTCAGAAAAAAGCTTCTGCCGAGAGCGAGCACCGTGACATGCTGAGTCTCTGGGAAAGCAGAGATCCCAAAAGCTGTTGTGCCTGTGGATAGGCTGCAGAGGGATAGTGAATACCAGCAAGATTTTTCAGGGCTGGCACCTTCCCTGTGGGAGAAGGAGCCGTAAGTTTGCCTTTTCAGAAAAAGGCTCTGGCGAGAGTGAGCACCGTGACATGCTGAGTCTCTGGGAAAGCAGAGATCCCCAAAGCTGTTGTGCCTGTGGATAGGCTGCAGAGGGATAGTGAAAAACTGCATTAGTTTTCAGGGCTGGCACCTTCCCTGTGGGAGAAGGAGCCGTAAGTTTGCCTTTTCAGAAAAAAGCTTCTGCCGAGAGCGAGCACCGTGACATGCTGAGTCTCTGGGAAAGCAGAGATCCCCAAAGCTGTTGTGCCTGTGGATAGGCTGCAGAGGGATAGTGAAAAACTGCATTAGTTTTCAGGGCTGGCACCTTCCCTGTGGGAGAAGGAGCCGTAAGTTTGCCTTCTCAGAAAAAAGCTTCTGCCGAGAGCGAGCACCGTGACATGCTGAGTCTCTGGGAAAGCAGAGATCCCCAAAGCTGTTGTGCCTGTGGATAGGCTGCAGAGGGATAGTGAATACCAGCAAGATTTTTCAGGGCTGGCACCTTCCCTGTGGGAGAAGGAGCCGTAAGTTTGCATTTTCAGAAAAAAGCTTCTGCCGAGAGCGAGCACCGTGACATGCTGAGTCTCTGGGAAAGCAGAGATCCCCAAAGCTGTTGTGCCTGTGGATAGGCTGCAGAGGGATAGTGAATACCAGCAAGATTTTTCAGGGCTGGCACCTTCCCTGTGGGAGAAGGAGCCGTAAGTTTGCCTTTTCAGAAAAAAGCTTCTGCCGAGAGCGAGCACCGTGACATGCTGAGTCTCTGGGAAAGCAGAGATCCCCAAAGCTGTTGTGCCTGTGGATAGGCTGCAGAGGGATAGTGAAAAACTGCATTAGTTTTCAGGGCTGGCACCTTCCCTGTGGGAGAAGGAGCCGTAAGTTTGCCTTCTCAGAAAAAAGCTTCTGCCGAGAGCGAGCACCGTGACATGCTGAGTCTCTGGGAAAGCAGAGATCCCCAAAGCTGTTGTGCCTGTGGATAGGCTGCAGAGGGATAGTGAAAAACTGCATTAGTTTTCAGGGCTGGCACCTTCCCTGTGGGAGAAGGAGCCGTAAGTTTGCCTTTTCAGAAAAAAGCTTCTGCCGAGAGCGAGCACCGTGACATGCTGAGTCTCTGGGAAAGCAGAGATCCCCAAAGCTGTTGTGCCTGTGGATAGGCTGCAGAGGGATAGTGAATACCAGCAAGATTTTTCAGGGCTGGCACCTTCCCTGTGGGAGAAGGAGCCGTAAGTTTGCCTTTTCAGAAAAAAGCTTCTGCCGAGAGCGAGCACCGTGACATGCTGAGTCTCTGGGAAAGCAGAGATCCCCAAAGCTGTTGTGCCTGTGGATAGGCTGCAGAGGGATAGTGAAAAACTGCATTAGTTTTCAGGGCTGGCACCTTCCCTGTGGGAGAAGGAGCCGTAAGTTTGCCTTTTCAGAAAAAAGCTTCTGCCGAGAGCGAGCACCGTGACATGCTGAGTCTCTGGGAAAGCAGAGATCCCCAAAGCTGTTGTGCCTGTGGATAGGCTGCAGAGGGATAGTGAAAAACTGCATTAGTTTTCAGGGCTGGCACCTTCCCTGTGGGAGAAGGAGCCGTAAGTTTGCCTTTTCAGAAAAAAGCTTCTGCCGAGAGCGAGCACCGTGACATGCTGAGTCTCTGGGAAAGCAGAGATCCCCAAAGCTGTTGTGCCTGTGGATAGGCTGCAGAGGGATAGTGAATACCAGCAAGATTTTTCAGGGCTGGCACCTTCCCTGTGGGAGAAGGAGCCGTAAGTTTGCCTTTTCAGAAAAAAGCTTCTGCCGAGAGCGAGCACCGTGACATGCTGAGTCTCTGGGAAAGCAGAGATCCCAAAAGCTGTTGTGCCTGTGGATAGGCTGCAGAGGGATAGTGAAAAACTGCATTAGTTTTCAGGGCTGGCACCTTCCCTGTGGGAGAAGGAGCCGTAAGTTTGCCTTTTCAGAAAAAAGCTTCTGCCGAGAGCGAGCACCGTGACATGCTGAGTCTCTGGGAAAGCAGAGATCCCCAGTGCTGTTGCGGCTAAAGATAGGCTGCAGGGGGATAGTGCAGACCTGCTAGAGCTTTGAGGGCTGGCAGCTTTCTTGTGGGAGAAGGAGCCAGACTTTTGCCTTTCAAAAAATGTTTCTGCCCTGAACGAGCACCGTGACATGCTGAGTCTCTGGGAAAGCAGAGATCCCCAGTGCTGTTGTGCCTGTGGATAGGCTGCAGAGGGATAGTGAATACCAGCAAGATCTTTCAGGGCTGGAACCTTCCTCGTAGGAGAAGGAGCCATAAGTTTGCCTTTTCAGAAAAAGCTTCTGCCGAGAGTGAGCACCGTGACATGCTGAGTCTCTGGGAAAGCAGAGATCCCCAGTGCTGTTGTGCCTGTGGATAGGCTGCAGAGGGATAGTGAATACCAGCAAGATCTTTCAGGGCTGGAAGCTTCCTTGTGGGAGAAGGATCCATAAGTTTGCCTTTTCAGAAAAAGCTTCTGCCGAGAGTGAGCACCGTGACATGCTGAGTCTCTGGGAAAGCAGAGATCCCAAAAGCTGTTGTGCCTGTGGATAGGCTGCAGAGGGATAGTGAAAAACTGCATTAGTTTTCAGGGCTGACACCTTCCCTGTGGGAGAAGGAGCCGTAAGTTTGCCTTCTCAGAAAAAAGCTTCTGCCGAGAGCGAGCACCGTGACATGCTGAGTCTCTGGGAAAGCAGAGATCCCCAAAGCTGTTGTGCCTGTGGATAGGCTGCAGAGGGATAGTGAAAAACTGCATTAGTTTTCAGGGCTGGCACCTTCCCTGTGGGAGAAGGAGCCGTAAGTTTGCCTTTTCAGAAAAAAACTTCTGCCGAGAGCGAGCACCGTGACATGCTGAGTCTCTGGGAAAGCAGAGATCCCCAAAGCTGTTGTGCCTGTGGATAGGCTGCAGAGGGATAGTGAAAAACTGCATTAGTTTTCAGGGCTGGCACCTTCCCTGTGGGAGAAGGAGCCGTAAGTTTGCCTTTTCAGAAAAAAGCTTCTGCCGAGAGCGAGCACCGTGACATGCTGAGTCTCTGGGAAAGCAGAGATCCCCAAAGCTGTTGTGCCTGTGGATAGGCTGCAGAGGGATAGTGAAAAACTGCATTAGTTTTCAGGGCTGGCACCTTCCCTGTGGGAGAAGGAGCCGTAAGTTTGCCTTTTCAGAAAAAAGCTTCTGCCGAGAGCGAGCACCGTGACATGCTGAGTCTCTGGGAAAGCAGAGATCCCCAGTGCTGTTGCGGCTAAAGATAGGCTGCAGGGGGATAGTGCAGACCTGCTAGAGCTTTGAGGGCTGGCAGCTTTCTTGTGGGAGAAGGAGCCAGACTTTTGCCTTTCAAAAAATGTTTCTGCCCTGAACGAGCACCGTGACATGCTGAGTCTCTGGGAAAGCATAGATCCCCAGTGCTGTTGTGCCTGTGGATAGGCTGCAGAGGGATAGTGAATACCAGCAAGATCTTTCAGGGCTGGAACCTTCCTCGTAGGAGAAGGAGCCATAAGTTTGCCTTTTCAGAAAAAGCTTCTGCCGAGAGTGAGCACCGTGACATGCTGAGTCTCTGGGAAAGCAGAGATCCCCAGTGCTGTTGTGCCTGTGGATAGGCTGCAGAGGGATAGTGAATACCAGCAAGATCTTTCAGGGCTGGAAGCTTCCTTGTGGGAGAAGGATCCATAAGTTTGCCTTTTCAGAAAAAGCTTCTGCCGAGAGTGAGCACCGTGACATGCTGAGTCTCTGGGAAAGCAGAGATCCCCAGTGCTGTTGTGCCTGTGGATAGGCTGCAGAGGGATAGTGAAAAACTGCATTAGTTTTCAGGGCTGGCACCTTCCCTGTGGGAGAAGGAGCCGTAAGTTTGCCTTTTCAGAAAAAAGCTTCTGCCGAGAGCGAGCACCGTGACATGCTGAGTCTCTGGGAAAGCAGAGATCCCAAAAGCTGTTGTGCCTGTGGATAGGCTGCAGAGGGATAGTGAATACCAGCAAGATTTTTCAGGGCTGGCACCTTCCCTGTGGGAGAAGGAGCCGTAAGTTTGCCTTTTCAGAAAAAGGCTCGTGCGAGAGTGAGCACCGTGACATGCTGAGTCTCTGGGAAAGCAGAGATCCCCAAAGCTGTTGTGCCTGTGGATAGGCTGCAGAGGGATAGTGAAAAACTGCATTAGTTTTCAGGGCTGGCACCTTCCCTGTGGGAGAAGGAGCCGTAAGTTTGCCTTTTCAGTAAAAAGCTTCTGCCGAGAGCGAGCACCGTGACATGCTGAGTCTCTGGGAAAGCAGAGATCCCCAAAGCTGTTGTGCCTGTGGATAGGCTGCAGAGGGATAGTGAAAAACTGCATTAGTTTTCAGGGCTGGCACCTTCCCTGTGGGAGAAGGAGCCGTAAGTTTGCCTTCTCAGAAAAAAGCTTCTGCCGAGAGCGAGCACCGTGACATGCTGAGTCTCTGGGAAAGCAGAGATCCCCAAAGCTGTTGTGCCTGTGGATAGGCTGCAGAGGGATAGTGAAAAACTGCATTAGTTTTCAGGGCTGGCACCTTCCCTGTGGGAGAAGGAGCCGTAAGTTTGCCTTCTCAGAAAAAAGCTTCTGCCGAGAGCGAGCACCGTGACATGCTGAGTCTCTGGGAAAGCAGAGATCCCCAAAGCTGTTGTGCCTGTGGATAGGCTGCAGAGGGATAGTGAAAAACTGCATTAGTTTTCAGGGCTGGCACCTTCCCTGTGGGAGAAGGAGCCGTAAGTTTGCCTTTTCAGAAAAAAGCTTCTGCCGAGAGCGAGCACCGTGACATGCTGAGTCTCTGGGAAAGCAGAGATCCCCAAAGCTGTTGTGCCTGTGGATAGGCTGCAGAGGGATAGTGAAAAACTGCATTAGTTTTCAGGGCTGGCACCTTCCCTGTGGGAGAAGGAGCCGTAAGTTTGCCTTTTCAGAAAAAAGCTTCTGCCGAGAGCGAGCACCGTGACATGCTGAGTCTCTGGGAAAGCAGAGATCCCCAAAGCTGTTGTGCCTGTGGATAGGCTGCAGAGGGATAGTGAATACCAGCAAGATTTTTCAGGGCTGGCACCTTCCCTGTGGGAGAAGGAGCCGTAAGTTTGCCTTTTCAGAAAAAAGCTTCTGCCGAGAGCGAGCACCGTGACATGCTGAGTATCTGGGAAAGCAGAGATCCCCAAAGCTGTTGTGCCTGTGGATAGGCTGCAGAGGGATAGTGAAAAACTGCATTAGTTTTCAGGGCTGGCACCTTCCCTGTGGGAGAAGGAGCCGTAAGTTTGCCTTTTCAGAAAAAAGCTTCTGCCGAGAGCGAGCACCGTGACATGCTGAGTCTCTGGGAAAGCAGAGATCCCCAAAGCTGTTGTGCCTGTGGATAGGCTGCAGAGGGATAGTGAAAAACTGCATTAGTTTTCAGGGCTGGCACCTTCCCTGTGGGAGAAGGAGCCGTAAGTTTGCCTTCTCAGAAAAAAGCTTCTGCCGAGAGCGAGCACCGTGACATGCTGAGTCTCTGGGAAAGCAGAGATCCCCAAAGCTGTTGTGCCTGTGGATAGGCTGCAGAGGGATAGTGAATACCAGCAAGATTTTTCAGGGCTGGCACCTTCCCTGTGGGAGAAGGAGCCGTAAGTTTGCCTTTTCAGAAAAAAGCTTCTGCCGAGAGCGAGCACCGTGACATGCTGAGTCTCTGGGAAAGCAGAGATCCCCAAAGCTGTTGTGCCTGTGGATAGGCTGCAGAGGGATAGTGAATACCAGCAAGATTTTTCAGGGCTGGCACCTTCCCTGTGGGAGAAGGAGCCGTAAGTTTGCCTTTTCAGAAAAAAGCTTCTGCCGAGAGCGAGCACCGTGACATGCTGAGTCTCTGGGAAAGCAGAGATCCCCAAAGCTGTTGTGCCTGTGGATAGGCTGCAGAGGGATAGTGAAAAACTGCATTATTTTTCAGGGCTGGCACCTTCCCTGTGGGAGAAGGAGCCGTAAGTTTGCCTTCTCAGAAAAAAGCTTCTGCCGAGAGCGAGCACCGTGACATGCTGAGTCTCTGGGAAAGCAGAGATCCCCAAAGCTGTTGTGCCTGTGGATAGGCTGCAGAGGGATAGTGAATACCAGCAAGATTTTTCAGGGCTGGCACCTTCCCTGTGGGAGAAGGAGCCGTAAGTTTGCCTTTTCAGAAAAAAGCTTCTGCCGAGAGCGAGCACCGTGACATGCTGAGTCTCTGGGAAAGCAGAGATCCCAAAAGCTGTTGTGCCTGTGGATAGGCTGCAGAGGGATAGTGAAAAACTGCATTAGTTTTCAGGGCTGGCACCTTCCCTGTGGGAGAAGGAGCCGTAGGTTTGCCTTTTCAGAAAAAAGCTTCTGCCGAGAGCGAGCACCGTGACATGCTGAGTCTCTGGGAAAGCAGAGATCCCAAAAGCTGTTGTGCCTGTGGATAGGCTGCAGAGGGATAGTGAAAAACTGCATTAGTTTTCAGGGCTGGCACCTTCCCTGTGGGAGAAGGAGCCGTAAGTTTGCCTTCTCAGAAAAAAGCTTCTGCCGAGAGCGAGCACCGTGACATGCTGAGTCTCTGGGAAAGCAGAGATCCCCAGTGCTGTTGTGCCTGTGGATAGGCTGCAGAGGGATAGTGAATACCAGCAAGATTTTTCAGGGCTGGCACCTTCCCTGTGGGAGAAGGAGCCGTAAGTTTGCCTTTTCAGAAAAAGGCTCTGGCCAGAGTGAGCACCGTGACATGCTGAGTCTCTGGGAAAGCAGAGATCCCCAAAGCTGTTGTGCCTGTGGATAGGCTGCAGAGGGATAGTGAAAAACTGCATTAGTTTTCAGGGCTGGCACCTTCCCTGTGGGAGAAGGAGCCGTAAGTTTGCCTTTTCAGAAAAAAGCTTCTGCCGAGAGCGAGCACCGTGACATGCTGAGTCTCTGGGAAAGCAGAGATCCCCAAAGCTGTTGTGCCTGTGGATAGGCTGCAGAGGGATAGTGAAAAACTGCATTAGTTTTCAGGGCTGGCACCTTCCCTGTGGGAGAAGGAGCCGTAAGTTTGCCTTTTCAGAAAAAAGCTTCTGCCGAGAGCGAGCACCGTGACATGCTGAGTCTCTGGGAAAGCAGAGATCCCAAAAGCTGTTGTGCCTGTGGATAGGCTGCAGAGGGATAGTGAATACCAGCAAGATTTTTCAGGGCTGGCACCTTCCCTGTGGGAGAAGGAGCCGTAAGTTTGCCTTTTCAGAAAAAGGCTCTGGCCAGAGTGAGCACCGTGACATGCTGAGTCTCTGGGAAAGCAGAGATCCCCAAAGCTGTTGTGCCTGTGGATAGGCTGCAGAGGGATAGTGAAAAACTGCATTAGTTTTCAGGGCTGGCACCTTCCCTGTGGGAGAAGGAGCCGTAAGTTTGCCTTTTCAGAAAAAAGCTTCTGCCGAGAGCGAGCACCGTGACATGCTGAGTCTCTGGGAAAGCAGAGATCCCCAAAGCTGTTGTGCCTGTGGATAGGCTGCAGAGGGATAGTGAAAAACTGCATTAGTTTTCAGGGCTGGCACCTTCCCTGTGGGAGAAGGAGCCGTAAGTTTGCCTTTTCAGAAAAAAGCTTCTGCCGAGAGCGAGCACCGTGACATGCTGAGTCTCTGGGAAAGCAGAGATCCCCAAAGCTGTTGTGCCTGTGGATAGGCTGCAGAGGGATAGTGAAAAACTGCATTAGTTTTCAGGGCTGGCACCTTCCCTGTGGGAGAAGGAGCCGTAAGTTTGCCTTTTCAGAAAAAAGCTTCTGCCGAGAGCGAGCACCGTGACATGCTGAGTCTCTGGGAAAGCAGAGATCCCAAAAGCTGTTGTGCCTGTGGATAGGCTGCAGAGGGATAGTGAAAAACTGCATTAGTTTTCAGGGCTGGCACCTTCCCTGTGGGAGAAGGAGCCGTAAGTTTGCCTTTTCAGAAAAAAGCTTCTGCCGAGAGCGAGCACCGTGACATGCTGAGTCTCTGGGAAAGCAGAGATCCCAAAAGCTGTTGTGCCTGTGGATAGGCTGCAGAGGGATAGTGAAAAACTGCATTAGTTTTCAGGGCTGGCACCTTCCCTGTGGGAGAAGGAGCCGTAAGTTTGCCTTTTCAGAAAAAAGCTTCTGCCGAGAGCGAGCACCGTGACATGCTGAGTCTCTGGGAAAGCAGAGATCCCAAAAGCTGTTGTGCCTGTGGATAGGCTGCAGAGGGATAGTGAAAAACTGCATTAGTTTTCAGGGCTGGCACCTTCCCTGTGGGAGAAGGAGCCGTAAGTTTGCCTTTTCAGAAAAAAGCTTCTGCCGAGAGCGAGCACCGTGACATGCTGAGTCTCTGGGAAAGCAGAGATCCCCAAAGCTGTTGTGCCTGTGGATAGGCTGCAGAGGGATAGTGAAAAACTGCATTAGTTTTCAGGGCTGGCACCTTCCCTGTGGGAGAAGGAGCCGTAAGTTTGCCTTCTCAGAAAAAAGCTTCTGCCGAGAGCGAGCACCGTGACATGCTGAGTCTCTGGGAAAGCAGAGATCCCAAAAGCTGTTGTGCCTGTGGATAGGCTGCAGAGGGATAGTGAAAAACTGCATTAGTTTTCAGGGCTGGCACCTTCCCTGTGGGAGAAGGAGCCGTAAGTTTGCCTTCTCAGAAAAAAGCTTCTGCCGAGAGCGAGCACCGTGACATGCTGAGTCTCTGGGAAAGCAGAGATCCCCAAAGCTGTTGTGCCTGTGGATAGGCTGCAGAGGGATAGTGAAAAACTGCATTAGTTTTCAGGGCTGGCACCTTCCCTGTGGGAGAAGGAGCCGTAAGTTTGCCTTTTCAGAAAAAAGCTTCTGCCGAGAGCGAGCACCGTGACATGCTGAGTCTCTGGGAAAGCAGAGATCCCAAAAGCTGTTGTGCCTGTGGATAGGCTGCAGAGGGATAGTGAAAAACTGCATTAGTTTTCAGGGCTGGCACCTTCCCTGTGGGAGAAGGAGCCGTAAGTTTGCCTTTTCAGAAAAAAGCTTCTGCCGAGAGCGAGCACCGTGACATGCTGAGTCTCTGGGAAAGCAGAGATCCCCAAAGCTGTTGTGCCTGTGGATAGGCTGCAGAGGGATAGTGAAAAACTGCATTAGTTTTCAGGGCTGGCACCTTCCCTGTGGGAGAAGGAGCCGTAAGTTTGCCTTCTCAGAAAAAAGCTTCTGCCGAGAGCGAGCACCGTGACATGCTGAGTCTCTGGGAAAGCAGAGATCCCCAAAGCTGTTGTGCCTGTGGATAGGCTGCAGAGGGATAGTGAAAAACTGCATTAGTTTTCAGGGCTGGCACCTTCCCTGTGGGAGAAGGAGCCGTAAGTTTGCCTTTTCAGAAAAAAGCTTCTGCCGAGAGCGAGCACCGTGACATGCTGAGTCTCTGGGAAAGCAGAGATCCCAAAAGCTGTTGTGCCTGTGGATAGGCTGCAGAGGGATAGTGAATACCAGCAAGATTTTTCAGGGCTGGCACCTTCCCTGTGGGAGAAGGAGCCGTAAGTTTGCCTTTTCAGAAAAAAGCTTCTGCCGAGAGCGAGCACCGTGACATGCTGAGTCTCTGGGAAAGCAGAGATCCCAAAAGCTGTTGTGCCTGTGGATAGGCTGCAGAGGGATAGTGAAAAACTGCATTAGTTTTCAGGGCTGGCACCTTCCCTGTGGGAGAAGGAGCCGTAAGTTTGCCTTTTCAGAAAAAGGCTCTGGCGAGAGTGAGCACCGTGACATGCTGAGTCTCTGGGAAAGCAGAGATCCCCAAAGCTGTTGTGCCTGTGGATAGGCTGCAGAGGGATAGTGAAAAACTGCATTAGTTTTCAGGGCTGGCACCTTCCCTGTGGGAGAAGGAGCCGTAAGTTTGCCTTTTCAGAAAAAAGCTTCTGCCGAGAGCGAGCACCGTGACATGCTGAGTCTCTGGGAAAGCAGAGATCCCCAAAGCTGTTGTGCCTGTGGATAGGCTGCAGAGGGATAGTGAAAAACTGCATTAGTTTTCAGGGCTGGCACCTTCCCTGTGGGAGAAGGAGCCGTAAGTTTGCCTTCTCAGAAAAAAGCTTCTGCCGAGAGCGAGCACCGTGACATGCTGAGTCTCTGGGAAAGCAGAGATCCCCAAAGCTGTTGTGCCTGTGGATAGGCTGCAGAGGGATAGTGAATACCAGCAAGATTTTTCAGGGCTGGCACCTTCCCTGTGGGAGAAGGAGCCGTAAGTTTGCCTTTTCAGAAAAAAGCTTCTGCCGAGAGCGAGCACCGTGACATGCTGAGTCTCTGGGAAAGCAGAGATCCCCAAAGCTGTTGTGCCTGTGGATAGGCTGCAGAGGGATAGTGAATACCAGCAAGATTTTTCAGGGCTGGCACCTTCCCTGTGGGAGAAGGAGCCGTAAGTTTGCCTTTTCAGAAAAAAGCTTCTGCCGAGAGCGAGCACCGTGACATGCTGAGTCTCTGGGAAAGCAGAGATCCCCAAAGCTGTTGTGCCTGTGGATAGGCTGCAGAGGGATAGTGAAAAACTGCATTAGTTTTCAGGGCTGGCACCTTCCCTGTGGGAGAAGGAGCCGTAAGTTTGCCTTCTCAGAAAAAAGCTTCTGCCGAGAGCGAGCACCGTGACATGCTGAGTCTCTGGGAAAGCAGAGATCCCCAAAGCTGTTGTGCCTGTGGATAGGCTGCAGAGGGATAGTGAAAAACTGCATTAGTTTTCAGGGCTGGCACCTTCCCTGTGGGAGAAGGAGCCGTAAGTTTGCCTTTTCAGAAAAAAGCTTCTGCCGAGAGCGAGCACCGTGACATGCTGAGTCTCTGGGAAAGCAGAGATCCCCAAAGCTGTTGTGCCTGTGGATAGGCTGCAGAGGGATAGTGAATACCAGCAAGATTTTTCAGGGCTGGCACCTTCCCTGTGGGAGAAGGAGCCGTAAGTTTGCCTTTTCAGAAAAAAGCTTCTGCCGAGAGCGAGCACCGTGACATGCTGAGTCTCTGGGAAAGCAGAGATCCCCAAAGCTGTTGTGCCTGTGGATAGGCTGCAGAGGGATAGTGAAAAACTGCATTAGTTTTCAGGGCTGGCACCTTCCCTGTGGGAGAAGGAGCCGTAAGTTTGCCTTTTCAGAAAAAAGCTTCTGCCGAGAGCGAGCACCGTGACATGCTGAGTCTCTGGGAAAGCAGAGATCCCCAAAGCTGTTGTGCCTGTGGATAGGCTGCAGAGGGATAGTGAAAAACTGCATTAGTTTTCAGGGCTGGCACCTTCCCTGTGGGAGAAGGAGCCGTAAGTTTGCCTTTTCAGAAAAAAGCTTCTGCCGAGAGCGAGCACCGTGACATGCTGAGTCTCTGGGAAAGCAGAGATCCCCAAAGCTGTTGTGCCTGTGGATAGGCTGCAGAGGGATAGTGAATACCAGCAAGATTTTTCTGGGCTGGCACCTTCCCTGTGGGAGAAGGAGCCGTAAGTTTGCCTTTTCAGAAAAAAGCTTCTGCCGAGAGCGAGCACCGTGACATGCTGAGTCTCTGGGAAAGCAGAGATCCCAAAAGCTGTTGTGCCTGTGGATAGGCTGCAGAGGGATAGTGAAAAACTGCATTAGTTTTCAGGGCTGGCACCTTCCCTGTGGGAGAAGGAGCCGTAAGTTTGCCTTTTCAGAAAAAAGCTTCTGCCGAGAGCGAGCACCGTGACATGCTGAGTCTCTGGGAAAGCAGAGATCCCCAGTGCTGTTGCGGCTAAAGATAGGCTGCAGGGGGATAGTGCAGACCTGCTAGAGCTTTGAGGGCTGGCAGCTTTCTTGTGGGAGAAGGAGCCAGACTTTTGCCTTTCAAAAAATGTTTCTGCCCTGAACGAGCACCGTGACATGCTGAGTCTCTGGGAAAGCAGAGATCCCCAGTGCTGTTGTGCCTGTGGATAGGCTGCAGAGGGATAGTGAATACCAGCAAGATCTTTCAGGGCTGGAACCTTCCTCGTAGGAGAAGGAGCCATAAGTTTGCCTTTTCAGAAAAAGCTTCTGCCGAGAGTGAGCACCGTGACATGCTGAGTCTCTGGGAAAGCAGAGATCCCCAGTGCTGTTGTGCCTGTGGATAGGCTGCAGAGGGATAGTGAATACCAGCAAGATCTTTCAGGGCTGGAAGCTTCCTTGTGGGAGAAGGATCCATAAGTTTGCCTTTTCAGAAAAAGCTTCTGCCGAGAGTGAGCACCGTGACATGCTGAGTCTCTGGGAAAGCAGAGATCCCAAAAGCTGTTGTGCCTGTGGATAGGCTGCAGAGGGATAGTGAAAAACTGCATTAGTTTTCAGGGCTGACACCTTCCCTGTGGGAGAAGGAGCCGTAAGTTTGCCTTCTCAGAAAAAAGCTTCTGCCGAGAGCGAGCACCGTGACATGCTGAGTCTCTGGGAAAGCAGAGATCCCCAAAGCTGTTGTGCCTGTGGATAGGCTGCAGAGGGATAGTGAAAAACTGCATTAGTTTTCAGGGCTGGCACCTTCCCTGTGGGAGAAGGAGCCGTAAGTTTGCCTTTTCAGAAAAAAGCTTCTGCCGAGAGCGAGCACCGTGACATGCTGAGTCTCTGGGAAAGCAGAGATCCCCAAAGCTGTTGTGCCTGTGGATAGGCTGCAGAGGGATAGTGAAAAACTGCATTAGTTTTCAGGGCTGGCACCTTCCCTGTGGGAGAAGGAGCCGTAAGTTTGCCTTTTCAGAAAAAAGCTTCTGCCGAGAGCGAGCACCGTGACATGCTGAGTCTCTGGGAAAGCAGAGATCCCCAAAGCTGTTGTGCCTGTGGATAGGCTGCAGAGGGATAGTGAAAAACTGCATTAGTTTTCAGGGCTGGCACCTTCCCTGTGGGAGAAGGAGCCGTAAGTTTGCCTTTTCAGAAAAAAGCTTCTGCCGAGAGCGAGCACCGTGACATGCTGAGTCTCTGGGAAAGCAGAGATCCCCAGTGCTGTTGCGGCTAAAGATAGGCTGCAGGGGGATAGTGCAGACCTGCTAGAGCTTTGAGGGCTGGCAGCTTTCTTGTGGGAGAAGGAGCCAGACTTTTGCCTTTCAAAAAATGTTTCTGCCCTGAACGAGCACCGTGACATGCTGAGTCTCTGGGAAAGCATAGATCCCCAGTGCTGTTGTGCCTGTGGATAGGCTGCAGAGGGATAGTGAATACCAGCAAGATCTTTCAGGGCTGGAACCTTCCTCGTAGGAGAAGGAGCCATAAGTTTGCCTTTTCAGAAAAAGCTTCTGCCGAGAGTGAGCACCGTGACATGCTGAGTCTCTGGGAAAGCAGAGATCCCCAGTGCTGTTGTGCCTGTGGATAGGCTGCAGAGGGATAGTGAATACCAGCAAGATCTTTCAGGGCTGGAAGCTTCCTTGTGGGAGAAGGATCCATAAGTTTGCCTTTTCAGAAAAAGCTTCTGCCGAGAGTGAGCACCGTGACATGCTGAGTCTCTGGGAAAGCAGAGATCCCCAGTGCTGTTGTGCCTGTGGATAGGCTGCAGAGGGATAGTGAAAAACTGCATTAGTTTTCAGGGCTGGCACCTTCCCTGTGGGAGAAGGAGCCGTAAGTTTGCCTTTTCAGAAAAAAGCTTCTGCCGAGAGCGAGCACCGTGACATGCTGAGTCTCTGGGAAAGCAGAGATCCCCAAAGCTGTTGTGCCTGTGGATAGGCTGCAGAGGGATAGTGAAAAACTGCATTAGTTTTCAGGGCTGGCACCTTCCCTGTGGGAGAAGGAGCCGTAAGTTTGCCTTTTCAGAAAAAAGCTTCTGCCGAGAGCGAGCACCGTGACATGCTGAGTCTCTGGGAAAGCAGAGATCCCCAGTGCTGTTGCGGCTAAAGATAGGCTGCAGGGGGATAGTGCAGACCTGCTAGAGCTTTGAGGGCTGGCAGCTTTCTTGTGGGAGAAGGAGCCAGACTTTTGCCTTTCAAAAAATGTTTCTGCCCTGAACGAGCACCGTGACATGCTGAGTCTCTGGGAAAGCAGAGATCCCCAGTGCTGTTGTGCCTGTGGATAGGCTGCAGAGGGATAGTGAATACCAGCAAGATCTTTCAGGGCTGGAACCTTCCTCGTAGGAGAAGGAGTCATAAGTTTGCCTTTTCAGAAAAAGCTTCTGCCGAGAGTGAGCACCGTGACATGCTGAGTCTCTGGGAAAGCAGAGATCCCCAGTGCTGTTGTGCCTGTGGATAGGCTGCAGAGGGATAGTGAATACCAGCAAGATCTTTCAGGGCTGGAAGCTTCCTTGTGGGAGAAGGATCCATAAGTTTGCCTTTTCAGAAAAAGCTTCTGCCGAGAGTGAGCACCGTGACATGCTGAGTCTCTGGGAAAGCAGAGATCCCAAAAGCTGTTGTGCCTGTGGATAGGCTGCAGAGGGATAGTGAAAAACTGCATTAGTTTTCAGGGCTGACACCTTCCCTGTGGGAGAAGGAGCCGTAAGTTTGCCTTCTCAGAAAAAAGCTTCTGCCGAGAGCGAGCACCGTGACATGCTGAGTCTCTGGGAAAGCAGAGATCCCCAAAGCTGTTGTGCCTGTGGATAGGCTGCAGAGGGATAGTGAAAAACTGCATTAGTTTTCAGGGCTGGCACCTTCCCTGTGGGAGAAGGAGCCGTAAGTTTGCCTTTTCAGAAAAAAGCTTCTGCCGAGAGCGAGCACCGTGACATGCTGAGTCTCTGGGAAAGCAGAGATCCCCAAAGCTGTTGTGCCTGTGGATAGGCTGCAGAGGGATAGTGAAAAACTGCATTAGTTTTCAGGGCTGGCACCTTCCCTGTGGGAGAAGGAGCCGTAAGTTTGCCTTTTCAGAAAAAAGCTTCTGCCGAGAGCGAGCACCGTGACATGCTGAGTCTCTGGGAAAGCAGAGATCCCCAAAGCTGTTGTGCCTGTGGATAGGCTGCAGAGGGATAGTGAAAAACTGCATTAGTTTTCAGGGCTGGCACCTTCCCTGTGGGAGAAGGAGCCGTAAGTTTGCCTTTTCAGAAAAAAGCTTCTGCCGAGAGCGAGCACCGTGACATGCTGAGTCTCTGGGAAAGCAGAGATCCCCAGTGCTGTTGCGGCTAAAGATAGGCTGCAGGGGGATAGTGCAGACCTGCTAGAGCTTTGAGGGCTGGCAGCTTTCTTGTGGGAGAAGGAGCCAGACTTTTGCCTTTCAAAAAATGTTTCTGCCCTGAACGAGCACCGTGACATGCTGAGTCTCTGGGAAAGCATAGATCCCCAGTGCTGTTGTGCCTGTGGATAGGCTGCAGAGGGATAGTGAATACCAGCAAGATCTTTCAGGGCTGGAACCTTCCTCGTAGGAGAAGGAGCCATAAGTTTGCCTTTTCAGAAAAAGCTTCTGCCGAGAGTGAGCACCGTGACATGCTGAGTCTCTGGGAAAGCAGAGATCCCCAGTGCTGTTGTGCCTGTGGATAGGCTGCAGAGGGATAGTGAATACCAGCAAGATCTTTCAGGGCTGGAAGCTTCCTTGTGGGAGAAGGATCCATAAGTTTGCCTTTTCAGAAAAAGCTTCTGCCGAGAGTGAGCACCGTGACATGCTGAGTCTCTGGGAAAGCAGAGATCCCCAGTGCTGTTGTGCCTGTGGATAGGCTGCAGAGGGATAGTGAAAAACTGCATTAGTTTTCAGGGCTGGCACCTTCCCTGTGGGAGAAGGAGCCGTAAGTTTGCCTTTTCAGAAAAAAGCTTCTGCCGAGAGCGAGCACCGTGACATGCTGAGTCTCTGGGAAAGCAGAGATCCCCAAAGCTGTTGTGCCTGTGGATAGGCTGCAGAGGGATAGTGAATACCAGCAAGATTTTTCAGGGCTGGCACCTTCCCTGTGGGAGAAGGAGCCGTAAGTTTGCCTTTTCAGAAAAAGGCTCGGGCGAGAGTGAGCACCGTGACATGCTGAGTCTCTGGGAAAGCAGAGATCCCCAAAGCTGTTGTGCCTGTGGATAGGCTGCAGAGGGATAGTGAAAAACTGCATTAGTTTTCAGGGCTGGCACCTTCCCTGTGGGAGAAGGAGCCGTAAGTTTGCCTTTTCAGAAAAAAGCTTCTGCCGAGAGCGAGCACCGTGACATGCTGAGTCTCTGGGAAAGCAGAGATCCCAAAAGCTGTTGTGCCTGTGGATAGGCTGCAGAGGGATAGTGAAAAACTGCATTAGTTTTCAGGGCTGGCACCTTCCCTGTGGGAGAAGGAGCCGTAAGTTTGCCTTCTCAGAAAAAAGCTTCTGCCGAGAGCGAGCACCGTGACATGCTGAGTCTCTGGGAAAGCAGAGATCCCCAAAGCTGTTGTGCCTGTGGATAGGCTGCAGAGGGATAGTGAAAAACTGCATTAGTTTTCAGGGCTGGCACCTTCCCTGTGGGAGAAGGAGCCGTAAGTTTGCCTTCTCAGAAAAAAGCTTCTGCCGAGAGCGAGCACCGTGACATGCTGAGTCTCTGGGAAAGCAGAGATCCCCAAAGCTGTTGTGCCTGTGGATAGGCTGCAGAGGGATAGTGAAAAACTGCATTAGTTTTCAGGGCTGGCACCTTCCCTGTGGGAGAAGGAGCCGTAAGTTTGCCTTTTCAGAAAAAAGCTTCTGCCGAGAGCGAGCACCGTGACATGCTGAGTCTCTGGGAAAGCAGAGATCCCCAAAGCTGTTGTGCCTGTGGATAGGCTGCAGAGGGATAGTGAAAAACTGCATTAGTTTTCAGGGCTGGCACCTTCCCTGTGGGAGAAGGAGCCGTAAGTTTGCCTTTTCAGAAAAAAGCTTCTGCCGAGAGCGAGCACCGTGACATGCTGAGTCTCTGGGAAAGCAGAGATCCCCAAAGCTGTTGTGCCTGTGGATAGGCTGCAGAGGGATAGTGAATACCAGCAAGATTTTTCAGGGCTGGCACCTTCCCTGTGGGAGAAGGAGCCGTAAGTTTGCCTTTTCAGAAAAAAGCTTCTGCCGAGAGCGAGCACCGTGACATGCTGAGTCTCTGGGAAAGCAGAGATCCCCAAAGCTGTTGTGCCTGTGGATAGGCTGCAGAGGGATAGTGAAAAACTGCATTATTTTTCAGGGCTGGCACCTTCCCTGTGGGAGAAGGAGCCGTAAGTTTGCCTTTTCAGAAAAAAGCTTCTGCCGAGAGCGAGCACCGTGACATGCTGAGTCTCTGGGAAAGCAGAGATCCCCAAAGCTGTTGTGCCTGTGGATAGGCTGCAGAGGGATAGTGAAAAACTGCATTAGTTTTCAGGGCTGGCACCTTCCCTGTGGGAGAAGGAGCCGTAAGTTTGCCTTATCAGAAAAAAGCTTCTGCCGAGAGCGAGCACCGTGACATGCTGAGTCTCTGGGAAAGCAGAGATCCCCAAAGCTGTTGTGCCTGTGGATAGGCTGCAGAGGGATAGTGAATACCAGCAAGATTTTTCAGGGCTGGCACCTTCCCTGTGGGAGAAGGAGCCGTAAGTTTGCCTTTTCAGAAAAAAGCTTCTGCCGAGAGCGAGCACCGTGACATGCTGAGTCTCTGGGAAAGCAGAGATCCCCAAAGCTGTTGTGCCTGTGGATAGGCTGCAGAGGGATAGTGAATACCAGCAAGATTTTTCAGGGCTGGCACCTTCCCTGTGGGAGAAGGAGCCGTAAGTTTGCCTTTTCAGAAAAAAGCTTCTGCCGAGAGCGAGCACCGTGACATGCTGAGTCTCTGGGAAAGCAGAGATCCCCAAAGCTGTTGTGCCTGTGGATAGGCTGCAGAGGGATAGTGAAAAACTGCATTAGTTTTCAGGGCTGGCACCTTCCCTGTGGGAGAAGGAGCCGTAAGTTTGCCTTCTCAGAAAAAAGCTTCTGCCGAGAGCGAGCACCGTGACATGCTGAGTCTCTGGGAAAGCAGAGATCCCCAAAGCTGTTGTGCCTGTGGATAGGCTGCAGAGGGATAGTGAATAACAGCAAGATTTTTCAGGGCTGGCACCTTCCCTGTGGGAGAAGGAGCCGTAAGTTTGCCTTTTCAGAAAAAAGCTTCTGCCGAGAGCGAGCACCGTGACATGCTGAGTCTCTGGGAAAGCAGAGATCCCAAAAGCTGTTGTGCCTGTGGATAGGCTGCAGAGGGATAGTGAAAAACTGCATTAGTTTTCAGGGCTGGCACCTTCCCTGTGGGAGAAGGAGCCGTAGGTTTGCCTTTTCAGAAAAAAGCTTCTGCCGAGAGCGAGCACCGTGACATGCTGAGTCTCTGGGAAAGCAGAGATCCCAAAAGCTGTTGTGCCTGTGGATAGGCTGCAGAGGGATAGTGAAAAACTGCATTAGTTTTCAGGGCTGGCACCTTCCCTGTGGGAGAAGGAGCCGTAAGTTTGCCTTCTCAGAAAAAAGCTTCTGCCGAGAGCGAGCACCGTGACATGCTGAGTCTCTGGGAAAGCAGAGATCCCCAGTGCTGTTGTGCCTGTGGATAGGCTGCAGAGGGATAGTGAATACCAGCAAGATTTTTCAGGGCTGGCACCTTCCCTGTGGGAGAAGGAGCCGTAAGTTTGCCTTTTCAGAAAAAGGCTCTGGCCAGAGTGAGCACCGTGACATGCTGAGTCTCTGGGAAAGCAGAGATCCCCAAAGCTGTTGTGCCTGTGGATAGGCTGCAGAGGGATAGTGAAAAACTGCATTAGTTTTCAGGGCTGGCACCTTCCCTGTGGGAGAAGGAGCCGTAAGTTTGCCTTTTCAGAAAAAAGCTTCTGCCGAGAGCGAGCACCGTGACATGCTGAGTCTCTGGGAAAGCAGAGATCCCCAAAGCTGTTGTGCCTGTGGATAGGCTGCAGAGGGATAGTGAAAAACTGCATTAGTTTTCAGGGCTGGCACCTTCCCTGTGGGAGAAGGAGCCGTAAGTTTGCCTTTTCAGAAAAAAGCTTCTGCCGAGAGCGAGCACCGTGACATGCTGAGTCTCTGGGAAAGCAGAGATCCCAAAAGCTGTTGTGCCTGTGGATAGGCTGCAGAGGGATAGTGAATACCAGCAAGATTTTTCAGGGCTGGCACCTTCCCTGTGGGAGAAGGAGCCGTAAGTTTGCCTTTTCAGAAAAAGGCTCTGGCGAGAGTGAGCACCGTGACATGCTGAGTCTCTGGGAAAGCAGAGATCCCCAAAGCTGTTGTGCCTGTGGATAGGCTGCAGAGGGATAGTGAAAAACTGCATTAGTTTTCAGGGCTGGCACCTTCCCTGTGGGAGAAGGAGCCGTAAGTTTGCCTTTTCAGAAAAAAGCTTCTGCCGAGAGCGAGCACCGTGACATGCTGAGTCTCTGGGAAAGCAGAGATCCCCAAAGCTGTTGTGCCTGTGGATAGGCTGCAGAGGGATAGTGAAAAACTGCATTAGTTTTCAGGGCTGGCACCTTCCCTGTGGGAGAAGGAGCCGTAAGTTTGCCTTTTCAGAAAAAAGCTTCTGCCGAGAGCGAGCACCGTGACATGCTGAGTCTCTGGGAAAGCAGAGATCCCCAAAGCTGTTGTGCCTGTGGATAGGCTGCAGAGGGATAGTGAAAAACTGCATTAGTTTTCAGGGCTGGCACCTTCCCTGTGGGAGAAGGAGCCGTAAGTTTGCCTTTTCAGAAAAAAGCTTCTGCCGAGAGCGAGCACCGTGACATGCTGAGTCTCTGGGAAAGCAGAGATCCCAAAAGCTGTTGTGCCTGTGGATAGGCTGCAGAGGGATAGTGAAAAACTGCATTAGTTTTCAGGGCTGGCACCTTCCCTGTGGGAGAAGGAGCCGTAAGTTTGCCTTTTCAGAAAAAAGCTTCTGCCGAGAGCGAGCACCGTGACATGCTGAGTCTCTGGGAAAGCAGAGATCCCAAAAGCTGTTGTGCCTGTGGATAGGCTGCAGAGGGATAGTGAAAAACTGCATTAGTTTTCAGGGCTGGCACCTTCCCTGTGGGAGAAGGAGCCGTAAGTTTGCCTTTTCAGAAAAAAGCTTCTGCCGAGAGCGAGCACCGTGACATGCTGAGTCTCTGGGAAAGCAGAGATCCCAAAAGCTGTTGTGCCTGTGGATAGGCTGCAGAGGGATAGTGAAAAACTGCATTAGTTTTCAGGGCTGGCACCTTCCCTGTGGGAGAAGGAGCCGTAAGTTTGCCTTTTCAGAAAAAAGCTTCTGCCGAGAGCGAGCACCGTGACATGCTGAGTCTCTGGGAAAGCAGAGATCCCCAAAGCTGTTGTGCCTGTGGATAGGCTGCAGAGGGATAGTGAAAAACTGCATTAGTTTTCAGGGCTGGCACCTTCCCTGTGGGAGAAGGAGCCGTAAGTTTGCCTTCTCAGAAAAAAGCTTCTGCCGAGAGCGAGCACCGTGACATGCTGAGTCTCTGGGAAAGCAGAGATCCCAAAAGCTGTTGTGCCTGTGGATAGGCTGCAGAGGGATAGTGAAAAACTGCATTAGTTTTCAGGGCTGGCACCTTCCCTGTGGGAGAAGGAGCCGTAAGTTTGCCTTCTCAGAAAAAAGCTTCTGCCGAGAGCGAGCACCGTGACATGCTGAGTCTCTGGGAAAGCAGAGATCCCCAAAGCTGTTGTGCCTGTGGATAGGCTGCAGAGGGATAGTGAAAAACTGCATTAGTTTTCAGGGCTGGCACCTTCCCTGTGGGAGAAGGAGCCGTAAGTTTGCCTTTTCAGAAAAAAGCTTCTGCCGAGAGCGAGCACCGTGACATGCTGAGTCTCTGGGAAAGCAGAGATCCCAAAAGCTGTTGTGCCTGTGGATAGGCTGCAGAGGGATAGTGAAAAACTGCATTAGTTTTCAGGGCTGGCACCTTCCCTGTGGGAGAAGGAGCCGTAAGTTTGCCTTTTCAGAAAAAAGCTTCTGCCGAGAGCGAGCACCGTGACATGCTGAGTCTCTGGGAAAGCAGAGATCCCCAAAGCTGTTGTGCCTGTGGATAGGCTGCAGAGGGATAGTGAAAAACTGCATTAGTTTTCAGGGCTGGCACCTTCCCTGTGGGAGAAGGAGCCGTAAGTTTGCCTTCTCAGAAAAAAGCTTCTGCCGAGAGCGAGCACCGTGACATGCTGAGTCTCTGGGAAAGCAGAGATCCCCAAAGCTGTTGTGCCTGTGGATAGGCTGCAGAGGGATAGTGAAAAACTGCATTAGTTTTCAGGGCTGGCACCTTCCCTGTGGGAGAAGGAGCCGTAAGTTTGCCTTTTCAGAAAAAAGCTTCTGCCGAGAGCGAGCACCGTGACATGCTGAGTCTCTGGGAAAGCAGAGATCCCAAAAGCTGTTGTGCCTGTGGATAGGCTGCAGAGGGATAGTGAATACCAGCAAGATTTTTCAGGGCTGGCACCTTCCCTGTGGGAGAAGGAGCCGTAAGTTTGCCTTTTCAGAAAAAAGCTTCTGCCGAGAGCGAGCACCGTGACATGCTGAGTCTCTGGGAAAGCAGAGATCCCCAAAGCTGTTGTGCCTGTGGATAGGCTGCAGAGGGATAGTGAAAAACTGCATTAGTTTTCAGGGCTGGCACCTTCCCTGTGGGAGAAGGAGCCGTAAGTTTGCCTTTTCAGAAAAAAGCTTCTGCCGAGAGCGAGCACCGTGACATGCTGAGTCTCTGGGAAAGCAGAGATCCCAAAAGCTGTTGTGCCTGTGGATAGGCTGCAGAGGGATAGTGAATACCAGCAAGATTTTTCAGGGCTGGCACCTTCCCTGTGGGAGAAGGAGCCGTAAGTTTGCCTTTTCAGAAAAAGGCTCTGGCGAGAGTGAGCACCGTGACATGCTGAGTCTCTGGGAAAGCAGAGATCCCAAAAGCTGTTGTGCCTGTGGATAGGCTGCAGAGGGATAGTGAAAAACTGCATTAGTTTTCAGGGCTGGCACCTTCCCTGTGGGAGAAGGAGCCGTAAGTTTGCCTTTTCAGAAAAAAGCTTCTGCCGAGAGCGAGCACCGTGACATGCTGAGTCTCTGGGAAAGCAGAGATCCCCAAAGCTGTTGTGCCTGTGGATAGGCTGCAGAGGGATAGTGAAAAACTGCATTAGTTTTCAGGGCTGGCACCTTCCCTGTGGGAGAAGGAGCCGTAAGTTTGCCTTATCAGAAAAAAGCTTCTGCCGAGAGCGAGCACCGTGACATGCTGAGTCTCTGGGAAAGCAGAGATCCCCAAAGCTGTTGTGCCTGTGGATAGGCTGCAGAGGGATAGTGAATACCAGCAAGATTTTTCAGGGCTGGCACCTTCCCTGTGGGAGAAGGTGCCGTAAGTTTGCCTTTTCAGAAAAAAGCTTCTGCCGAGAGCGAGCACCGTGACATGCTGAGTCTCTGGGAAAGCAGAGATCCCCAAAGCTGTTGTGCCTGTGGATAGGCTGCAGAGGGATAGTGAATACCAGCAAGATTTTTCAGGGCTGGCACCTTCCCTGTGGGAGAAGGAGCCGTAAGTTTGCCTTTTCAGAAAAAAGCTTCTGCCGAGAGCGAGCACCGTGACATGCTGAGTCTCTGGGAAAGCAGAGATCCCCAAAGCTGTTGTGCCTGTGGATAGGCTGCAGAGGGATAGTGAAAAACTGCATTAGTTTTCAGGGCTGGCACCTTCCCTGTGGGAGAAGGAGCCGTAAGTTTGCCTTCTCAGAAAAAAGCTTCTGCCGAGAGCGAGCACCGTGACATGCTGAGTCTCTGGGAAAGCAGAGATCCCCAAAGCTGTTGTGCCTGTGGATAGGCTGCAGAGGGATAGTGAAAAACTGCATTAGTTTTCAGGGCTGGCACCTTCCCTGTGGGAGAAGGAGCCGTAAGTTTGCCTTTTCAGAAAAAAGCTTCTGCCGAGAGCGAGCACCGTGACATGCTGAGTCTCTGGGAAAGCAGAGATCCCCAAAGCTGTTGTGCCTGTGGATAGGCTGCAGAGGGATAGTGAATACCAGCAAGATTTTTCAGGGCTGGCACCTTCCCTGTGGGAGAAGGAGCCGTAAGTTTGCCTTTTCAGAAAAAAGCTTCTGCCGAGAGCGAGCACCGTGACATGCTGAGTCTCTGGGAAAGCAGAGATCCCCAAAGCTGTTGTGCCTGTGGATAGGCTGCAGAGGGATAGTGAAAAACTGCATTAGTTTTCAGGGCTGGCACCTTCCCTGTGGGAGAAGGAGCCGTAAGTTTGCCTTTTCAGAAAAAAGCTTCTGCCGAGAGCGAGCACCGTGACATGCTGAGTCTCTGGGAAAGCAGAGATCCCCAAAGCTGTTGAGCCTGTGGATAGGCTGCAGAGGGATAGTGAAAAACTGCATTAGTTTTCAGGGCTGGCACCTTCCCTGTGGGAGAAGGAGCCGTAAGTTTGCCTTTTCAGAAAAAAGCTTCTGCCGAGAGCGAGCACCGTGACATGCTGAGTCTCTGGGAAAGCAGAGATCCCCAAAGCTGTTGTGCCTGTGGATAGGCTGCAGAGGGATAGTGAATACCAGCAAGATTTTTCAGGGCTGGCACCTTCCCTGTGGGAGAAGGAGCCGTAAGTTTGCCTTTTCAGAAAAAAGCTTCTGCCGAGAGCGAGCACCGTGACATGCTGAGTCTCTGGGAAAGCAGAGATCCCAAAAGCTGTTGTGCCTGTGGATAGGCTGCAGAGGGATAGTGAAAAACTGCATTAGTTTTCAGGGCTGGCACCTTCCCTGTGGGAGAAGGAGCCGTAAGTTTGCCTTTTCAGAAAAAAGCTTCTGCCGAGAGCGAGCACCGTGACATGCTGAGTCTCTGGGAAAGCAGAGATCCCCAGTGCTGTTGCGGCTAAAGATAGGCTGCAGGGGGATAGTGCAGACCTGCTAGAGCTTTGAGGGCTGGCAGCTTTCTTGTGGGAGAAGGAGCCAGACTTTTGCCTTTCAAAAAATGTTTCTGCCCTGAACGAGCACCGTGACATGCTGAGTCTCTGGGAAAGCAGAGATCCCCAGTGCTGTTGTGCCTGTGGATAGGCTGCAGAGGGATAGTGAATACCAGCAAGATCTTTCAGGGCTGGAACCTTCCTCGTAGGAGAAGGAGCCATAAGTTTGCCTTTTCAGAAAAAGCTTCTGCCGAGAGTGAGCACCGTGACATGCTGAGTCTCTGGGAAAGCAGAGATCCCCAGTGCTGTTGTGCCTGTGGATAGGCTGCAGAGGGATAGTGAATACCAGCAAGATCTTTCAGGGCTGGAAGCTTCCTTGTGGGAGAAGGATCCATAAGTTTGCCTTTTCAGAAAAAGCTTCTGCCGAGAGTGAGCACCGTGACATGCTGAGTCTCTGGGAAAGCAGAGATCCCAAAAGCTGTTGTGCCTGTGGATAGGCTGCAGAGGGATAGTGAAAAACTGCATTAGTTTTCAGGGCTGACACCTTCCCTGTGGGAGAAGGAGCCGTAAGTTTGCCTTCTCAGAAAAAAGCTTCTGCCGAGAGCGAGCACCGTGACATGCTGAGTCTCTGGGAAAGCAGAGATCCCCAAAGCTGTTGTGCCTGTGGATAGGCTGCAGAGGGATAGTGAAAAACTGCATTAGTTTTCAGGGCTGGCACCTTCCCTGTGGGAGAAGGAGCCGTAAGTTTGCCTTTTCAGAAAAAAGCTTCTGCCGAGAGCGAGCACCGTGACATGCTGAGTCTCTGGGAAAGCAGAGATCCCCAAAGCTGTTGTGCCTGTGGATAGGCTGCAGAGGGATAGTGAAAAACTGCATTAGTTTTCAGGGCTGGCACCTTCCCTGTGGGAGAAGGAGCCGTAAGTTTGCCTTTTCAGAAAAAAGCTTCTGCCGAGAGCGAGCACCGTGACATGCTGAGTCTCTGGGAAAGCAGAGATCCCCAAAGCTGTTGTGCCTGTGGATAGGCTGCAGAGGGATAGTGAAAAACTGCATTAGTTTTCAGGGCTGGCACCTTCCCTGTGGGAGAAGGAGCCGTAAGTTTGCCTTTTCAGAAAAAAGCTTCTGCCGAGAGCGAGCACCGTGACATGCTGAGTCTCTGGGAAAGCAGAGATCCCCAGTGCTGTTGCGGCTAAAGATAGGCTGCAGGGGGATAGTGCAGACCTGCTAGAGCTTTGAGGGCTGGCAGCTTTCTTGTGGGAGAAGGAGCCAGACTTTTGCCTTTCAAAAAATGTTTCTGCCCTGAACGAGCACCGTGACATGCTGAGTCTCTGGGAAAGCATAGATCCCCAGTGCTGTTGTGCCTGTGGATAGGCTGCAGAGGGATAGTGAATACCAGCAAGATCTTTCAGGGCTGGAACCTTCCTCGTAGGAGAAGGAGCCATAAGTTTGCCTTTTCAGAAAAAGCTTCTGCCGAGAGTGAGCACCGTGACATGCTGAGTCTCTGGGAAAGCAGAGATCCCCAGTGCTGTTGTGCCTGTGGATAGGCTGCAGAGGGATAGTGAATACCAGCAAGATCTTTCAGGGCTGGAAGCTTCCTTGTGGGAGAAGGATCCATAAGTTTGCCTTTTCAGAAAAAGCTTCTGCCGAGAGTGAGCACCGTGACATGCTGAGTCTCTGGGAAAGCAGAGATCCCCAGTGCTGTTGTGCCTGTGGATAGGCTGCAGAGGGATAGTGAAAAACTGCATTAGTTTTCAGGGCTGGCACCTTCCCTGTGGGAGAAGGAGCCGTAAGTTTGCCTTTTCAGAAAAAAGCTTCTGCCGAGAGCGAGCACCGTGACATGCTGAGTCTCTGGGAAAGCAGAGATCCCAAAAGCTGTTGTGCCTGTGGATAGGCTGCAGAGGGATAGTGAATACCAGCAAGATTTTTCAGGGCTGGCACCTTCCCTGTGGGAGAAGGAGCCGTAAGTTTGCCTTTTCAGAAAAAGGCTCTGGCGAGAGTGAGCACCGTGACATGCTGAGTCTCTGGGAAAGCAGAGATCCCCAAAGCTGTTGTGCCTGTGGATAGGCTGCAGAGGGATAGTGAAAAACTGCATTAGTTTTCAGGGCTGGCACCTTCCCTGTGGGAGAAGGAGCCGTAAGTTTGCCTTTTCAGAAAAAAGCTTCTGCCGAGAGCGAGCACCGTGACATGCGCTGAGTCTCTGGGAAAGCAGAGATCCCCAAAGCTGTTGTGCCTGTGGATAGGCTGCAGAGGGATAGTGAAAAACTGCATTAGTTTTCAGGGCTGGCACCTTCCCTGTGGGAGAAGGAGCCGTAAGTTTGCCTTCTCAGAAAAAAGCTTCTGCCGAGAGCGAGCACCGTGACATGCTGAGTCTCTGGGAAAGCAGAGATCCCCAAAGCTGTTGTGCCTGTGGATAGGCTGCAGAGGGATAGTGAATACCAGCAAGATTTTTCAGGGCTGGCACCTTCCCTGTGGGAGAAGGAGCCGTAAGTTTGCCTTTTCAGAAAAAAGCTTCTGCCGAGAGCGAGCACCGTGACATGCTGAGTCTCTGGGAAAGCAGAGATCCCCAAAGCTGTTGTGCCTGTGGATAGGCTGCAGAGGGATAGTGAATACCAGCAAGATTTTTCAGGGCTGGCACCTTCCCTGTGGGAGAAGGAGCCGTAAGTTTGCCTTTTCAGAAAAAAGCTTCTGCCGAGAGCGAGCACCGTGACATGCTGAGTCTCTGGGAAAGCAGAGATCCCCAAAGCTGTTGTGCCTGTGGATAGGCTGCAGAGGGATAGTGAAAAACTGCATTAGTTTTCAGGGCTGGCACCTTCCCTGTGGGAGAAGGAGCCGTAAGTTTGCCTTTTCAGAAAAAAGCTTCTGCCGAGAGCGAGCACCGTGACATGCTGAGTCTCTGGGAAAGCAGAGATCCCAAAAGCTGTTGTGCCTGTGGATAGGCTGCAGAGGGATAGTGAAAAACTGCATTAGTTTTCAGGGCTGGCACCTTCCCTGTGGGAGAAGGAGCCGTAAGTTTGCCTTTTCAGAAAAAAGCTTCTGCCGAGAGCGAGCACCGTGACATGCTGAGTCTCTGGGAAAGCAGAGATCCCCCAAAGCTGTTGTGCCTGTGGATAGGCTGCAGAGGGATAGTGAAAAACTGCATTAGTTTTCAGGGCTGGCACCTTCCCTGTGGGAGAAGGAGCCGTAAGTTTGCCTTCTCAGAAAAAAGCTTCTGCCGAGAGCGAGCACCGTGACATGCTGAGTCTCTGGGAAAGCAGAGATCCCAAAAGCTGTTGTGCCTGTGGATAGGCTGCAGAGGGATAGTGAAAAACTGCATTAGTTTTCAGGGCTGGCACCTTCCCTGTGGGAGAAGGAGCCGTAAGTTTGCCTTCTCAGAAAAAAGCTTCTGCGAGAGCGAGCACCGTGACATGCTGAGTCTCTGGGAAAGCAGAGATCCCCAAAGCTGTTGTGCCTGTGGATAGGCTGCAGAGGGATAGTGAAAAACTGCATTAGTTTTCAGGGCTGGCACCTTCCCTGTGGGAGAAGGAGCCGTAAGTTTGCCTTTTCAGAAAAAAGCTTCTGCCGAGAGCGAGCACCGTGACATGCTGAGTCTCTGGGAAAGCAGAGATCCCAAAAGCTGTTGTGCCTGTGGATAGGCTGCAGAGGGATAGTGAAAAACTGCATTAGTTTTCAGGGCTGGCACCTTCCCTGTGGGAGAAGGAGCCGTAAGTTTGCCTTTTCAGAAAAAAGCTTCTGCCGAGAGCGAGCACCGTGACATGCTGAGTCTCTGGGAAAGCAGAGATCCCCAAAGCTGTTGTGCCTGTGGATAGGCTGCAGAGGGATAGTGAAAAACTGCATTAGTTTTCAGGGCTGGCACCTTCCCTGTGGGAGAAGGAGCCGTAAGTTTGCCTTCTCAGAAAAAAGCTTCTGCCGAGAGCGAGCACCGTGACATGCTGAGTCTCTGGGAAAGCAGAGATCCCCAAAGCTGTTGTGCCTGTGGATAGGCTGCAGAGGGATAGTGAAAAACTGCATTAGTTTTCAGGGCTGGCACCTTCCCTGTGGGAGAAGGAGCCGTAAGTTTGCCTTTCAGAAAAAAGCTTCTGCCGAGAGCGAGCACCGTGACATGCTGAGTCTCTGGGAAAGCAGAGATCCCAAAAGCTGTTGTGCCTGTGGATAGGCTGCAGAGGGATAGTGAATACCAGCAAGATTTTTCAGGGCTGGCACCTCCCTGTGGGAGAAGGAGCCGTAAGTTTGCCTTTTCAGAAAAAAGCTTCTGCCGAGAGCGAGCACCGTGACATGCTGAGTCTCTGGGAAAGCAGAGATCCCAAAAGCTGTTGTGCCTGTGGATAGGCTGCAGAGGGATAGTGAAAAACTGCATTAGTTTTCAGGGCTGGCACCTTCCCTGTGGGGAGAAGGAGCCGTAAGTTTGCCTTTCAGAAAAAAGCTTCTGCCGAGAGCGAGCACCGTGACATGCTGAGTCTCTGGGAAAGCAGAGATCCCAAAAGCTGTTGTGCCTGTGGATAGGCTGCAGAGGGATAGTGAATACCAGCAAGATTTTTCAGGGCTGGCACCTTCCCTGTGGGAGAAGGAGCCGTAAGTTTGCCTTTCAGAAAAAGGCTCTGGCGAGAGTGAGCACCGTGACATGCTGAGTCTCTGGGAAAGCAGAGATCCCCAAAGCTGTTGTGCCTGTGGATAGGCTGCAGAGGGATAGTGAAAAACTGCATTAGTTTTCAGGGCTGGCACCTTCCCTGTGGGAGAAGGAGCCGTAAGTTTGCCTTTTCAGAAAAAAGCTTCTGCCGAGAGCGAGCACCGTGACATGCTGAGTCTCTGGGAAAGCAGAGATCCCCAAAGCTGTTGTGCCTGTGGATAGGCTGCAGAGGGATAGTGAAAAACTGCATTAGTTTTCAGGGCTGGCACCTTCCCTGTGGGAGAAGGAGCCGTAAGTTTGCCTTCTCAGAAAAAAGCTTCTGCCGAGAGCGAGCACCGTGACATGCTGAGTCTCTGGGAAAGCAGAGATCCCCAAAGCTGTTGTGCCTGTGGATAGGCTGCAGAGGGATAGTGAATACCAGCAAGATTTTTCAGGGCTGGCACCTTCCCTGTGGGAGAAGGAGCCGTAAGTTTGCCTTTTCAGAAAAAAGCTTCTGCCGAGAGCGAGCACCGTGACATGCTGAGTCTCTGGGAAAGCAGAGATCCCCAAAGC
Source organism: Astur gentilis (assembly GCF_929443795.1). Lineage (NCBI taxonomy): Eukaryota > Metazoa > Chordata > Aves > Accipitriformes > Accipitridae > Astur > Astur gentilis. The sequence continues at coordinate 51,546 of NW_026061030.1, forward strand.
TGTTGTGCCTGTGGATAGGCTGCAGAGGGATAGTGAATACCAGCAAGAGTTTTCAGGGCTGGCACCTTCCCTGTGGGAGAAGGAGCCGTAAGTTTGCCCTTTTCAGAAAAAAGCTTCTGCCGAGAGCGAGCACCGTGACATGCTGAGTCTCTGGGAAAGCAGAGATCCCCAAAGCTGTTGTGCCTGTGGATAGGCTGCAGAGGGATAGTGAAAAACTGCATTAGTTTTCAGGGCTGGCACCTTCCCTGTGGGAGAAGGAGCCGTAAGTTTGCCTTCTCAGAAAAAAGCTTCTGCCGAGAGCGAGCACCGTGACATGCTGAGTCTCTGGGAAAGCAGAGATCCCCAAAGCTGTTGTGCCTGTGGATAGGCTGCAGAGGGATAGTGAAAAACCAGCATTAGTTTTCAGGGCTGGCACCTTCCCTGTGGGAGAAGGAGCCGTAAGTTTGCCTTTTCAGAAAAAAGCTTCTGCCGAGAGCGAGCACCGTGACATGCTGAGTCTCTGGGAAAGCAGAGATCCCCAAAGCTGTTGTGCCTGTGGATAGGCTGCAGAGGGATAGTGAAAACCAGCAATATTTTTCAGGGCTGGCACCTTCCCTGTGGGAGAAGGAGCCGTAAGTTTGCCTTTTCAGAAAAAAGCTTCTGCCGAGAGCGAGCACCGTGACATGCTGAGTCTCTGGGAAAGCAGAGATCCCCAAAGCTGTTGTGCCTGTGGATAGGGCTGCAGAGGGATAGTGAAAAACTGCATTAGTTTTCAGGGCTGGCAACCTTCCCTGTGGGAGAAGGAGCCGTAAGTTTGCCTT